>NW_027507903.1:173547479-173822479 GCF_037356315.1 Lithobates pipiens
TGGAACCCTGAGGACGGCTTCAATCGAAAGTGCATAAAATAAAAGAACCTGACGGGTCATCCAACATGAAATGCTGAGACTCAACTCGATACGCCCTGAAAGTGCTGTGGGCTGATACGAGCTGGAAGAGACAAAAAACAAAAAGAAAATAGGAACTGGAGGTTAACTATCAGGACTGGAAACCTAGACTGGAAAGCCTGGAAAACATGCCAAGCAGTGTCATGAGCCTTCCTGGTATTCAAAACAAAACCTAATGATCAAGGCTGCTGCATCAGCCAAATGGAAAACCAATTCACTACGAAACTGGAACTGAAGAGAAAGTGCAACGCCGGTACCTGCTTCCGAGACCCAAGCCTACTGATACCGGCCCGGGCCCCGAGAGGATCCTGGGATCCACTAAAGCCCCTGAGCCAGTAGAAGCTGCGGAGCTGCAATAGGCTGACTTACCAATCGTTCCATACCATTGCGCAACTCCTGGCTGGACGCAGATAGGAAATTAAAAGGTAGTGTGGAACGACATCCAACTGGTCAGGAACACAACTAACGAGAGAACTGAGAGCAGACAAAGAAACCTGTGACAAGAATGTAACCTGTGAGAAGGAAACGTGACTGAACGAGAAACATGAGTAGCGTGAGCTGATAAAAATGAGCAGCATAAGAACCAAGGCTGCAAGAAAACACCACCCACATAAGAAACGCAGGTTGCATGAGAAAGTGAATCGATGAAACCACAAGAGAAAACCTGGAGACACAAGAGAAAACCTGGAGACACAAGAGAAAACCCGGGGACATGAGAGAAAACGCTGGGGACATGAGAGAAAACCCTGGGGACACGAGAGAAAACCCTGGGGACACAAGAGAAAACCTGGGGACACAAGAGAAAACCCGGGGACACGAGAGAAAACCCGGGGACACGAGAGAAAACCCTGGGGACATGAGAGAAAACCCTGGGGACACAAGAGAAAACCCTGGGGACACGAGAGAAAACCCTGGGGACACGAGAGAAAACCCTGGGAAAACAAGAGAAAACCTGGAAAATTAGAGCACCCACGGTGGAGGAACATGGACAACCCATCTGTGTGAAACAACCAGAAAACCTTATAAACAACCCGCCCATGACACAACAATCCCGCTGGTACCTGACAAGTATAAGACCGTGGGACCTAATAAGTATAAGGACGTGGGTGCCTAAAGGACATGACCAACAGCGCATGAATGTGAACCTGATGACCACACCACCCTAATGAATGCAGAAGTGAGCCTGAGCAACCTGCAGTGCCAAGACAGGAAATTAAAACGAACACTCAGGGCTAAGGTACCCACAGACCATGGTGGGTAGTAGTAAAGGTGTAATGGTGAATGTATATGTATGATGTGTGGACTACAGGCGAGAAGATTGTGGGACGACAATCAATTAATCCAATAGTTAAAAAATTCGAAAAAATTGTTACGGAGGGGTATACAGCAGGGATTCTTAATACTAAGGAAAGGTTATATTTGATTCCAAAAGCCCCACGCACTCCTGTGCTATATTATTTGCCTAAATTGCATAAGGATCCTGTCTGCCCCCCGGGACGCCCTATAGTAAGTGGAATTGATTCCATTACATCCCGGGTGGGCAGATATATTGATTTTTACTTACAGCCCCTTGTAGGTAAGATGCCCTCTTTTATTAAGGATTCCAGGCACGTGATTAATATTTTGGCTGGGATTTCTGCTAAACCAGGAGTATGGATGGTAACAGCAGATATTGCCTCCTTATACAAGGTCATTCCACATGAATTGGGTATGGAAGCCATCCAGGGATATTTGGATCGTGATTCTAATCTCCCTGAAGAACAAATTGTTTTTCTTATGACTTTACTTAGATTTGCAGCCTCCCATAACTATTTCTGGTTTAATCATCAATTTTATAGACAGGTTAGGGGAGTGGCTATGGGGGATAAATATGCCCCAAGCCTGGCAAACTTGTTTATGGCCAGGTGGGAAGAGGATGTCATCTATGCCCAGGAGGATCCACAGTTGGTCCTGTGGGCAAGATACATAGATGACATCCCCCTCTCTTTCAATTTTTTTAGAATCCCTTAATAACAATCAAAGGGGTATTCAACTGAACTACGAGATGAGTCAGGTCAGAATTAATTTTCTTGACCTGAGCATCTCTGTAAAAGATGAGGTTTTTGTGACCTCTACCTTCTTTAAAGAGACGGATAGAAATTCTTTTATCCCTACAGATAGTTGTCATCATGTCCCCTGGCTCAGAGCAGTCCCGAAAAGCCAATATATGCGGCTGAGGCGTAACTGCTCTGACCCAGGGGAATTCTGTATTCAAGCAGATGTCCTTACTTCTAGATTTTTGGAAAAAGGGTATGAACGGGGTTTTTTGGCCACTACCTTGGAAAGTGTCTCTAACCTTGATAGAGCAGATTTGTTGAGGGAAAGGGGCCCTAGAAATAATGATGACTTTCGAGAGAATGTCCCTTTTGTCACCACTTATTCTTTACAACATAGGAGTATAAAACACTTGGTGAACAAACATTGGCATATTGTCACTGGTGATGCTGTGTTGAGGGACATCCTACCGTTTAGGCCTAAAGTGATTTTTAGGGGCGTCCCCTCTTTGAGACACCAACTGGCACCCAATGTAATTGATCCGCCTAAGATGGGTAAGGGCTTTTTCGATCAACTAACAGGATATTATAGGTGTGGAAAATGTAGGGTTTGTTCTCTTAATATTCGCACTCAGAGGCACACCACCGTGTTTACTTCTACAGTAACACGAAGGGAACATACTATCAAACCATGCATTACATGTTCTACAATGGGCATTGTTTATATGCTGCAGTGCCCATGTGGATTGCAGTATGTGGGATGTACCAAGCGCCCCTTACAGGTGTGTTTGAATGAGCACATTACAAATATCCTTATAGGGTTCCCCAATCATTCGGTATCCAAACATTATTTGCTCAAACATAATAAAGATCCTTCAAAAACTTTATTTTTGGGCATAGATAAATTTAAACCACACTGGCGAGGAAGCTCACTGGTTAGAGAAATATCTAAATCTGAAATGTCCTGGATTCATCGTTTGAAATCCTATGTTCCCTACGGACTCAATATAGATACAGATGTGAACGTATTTATAGATAATTCCTAGGTTTATTTATTTATTTGCTATATTTTTCTTATTTGTTATATTCTTCTGATATGAATATATGTATTTGATCTGGCCTATTTTTACGAGTATTGTATTTTGTAAACTTCCTCTGAGACATAGAGGTTGGCTTTTTTCAGTAGAGGCCCATGTTTACAATTTTGGGTGAATATTGATAAAATAGGTGATCTAGTGAATTTTTTTTATTTCTATTTTATTATTTTTCCTTTTTTTTTCCTTTTTTTTTCATTTTTTATATAATAATTAAAAATTATTATTTTTTGGGTCCTTTGGGTGGTATTACTTTGGTTAATGGTATCACAAGTTTATCTATAGGGGGATAATGTATAATATGTTTGCATATGGCTAACAAAGTAAATTTGGTTCATGAATTTATTCCCTATTAGGGTATTTTTATTCACTTTATATATGATATATTTTTTGTTTTTTATATCATATATATATATATATATATATATATATATATATATATATATATACATATTAAAAAAAATTTTTTCCTATCACAAGGTATTTTTTGGGTTTAATGTAGCTATAAGATTAGCATTATATTTTTTTTGGACACATAGGGATTAATAGATAAATATGAGGGTATCATTAGTATTATATTATTATTGTCTCTCATGGGATATAATATAAATACAATATGAAAAACAATATTTTTTTTCGGTCCCTCTAATTGGAATTTAGGTGCTAACATTTGCGGAACAGTGCTGGGGATAGGCATCCGTGTTATAATGTTCTTTCGGTTTGCCCTCATAGTACATTGGGAGATATAGATGTTTTGCTCACATTTAAGATGGCTTCATCTGCCGGACCTCTATGTCTCAGAACGAGGTCTGGCCCTATTTAATGGCGTTGCGGCGGGCCCGTTCCCCATTGAAAACGTCACATATGAAGAAACGCGTATGGGAGAGCACGCTGTGACGTCACCACATGTTACGAGAGGAGGACGGGCTCTCGTTTTGACAGCCGGCTTGTATTTTATGTGCGACATTCTTGGTTTTATGTAAGTGTATTTCTATTATAATTAAATGAGTACTGAAGTTTTTTACACTATGGGAAGCTTCTTTCTTTCTATATTCTGAATGTGTATATTGGGTACCAATGAAAATGCGGAGCGACATAAGAATCCTCAATACATGGATCGTTTGTTCCTGATTGGCAAAGTGTTCGGTGGAGGCAAGGAGCTGTCAGTAGCTTGAGATCATAAACGCTCCTTATGCTTTACCGTCTGGTAAGCGCATTTATTTGTCGGTGGCTGGGCACAGTAGTGATAAGGAAGTGTGGAATCACTGTAGTGTGATCGGCTTTTTTTCTTCAATAACACAAACTCTTCATGGACTTTTTCTTATAGTATTGGTTTATTGATTTGTTTTTTATTGGTGTAGTTTTTTTGTTTGGCGCAGCTCTTTTCTCTTATTTAATGTATACAGTGGTGTGAAAAAGTGTTTGCCCCCTTCCTCATTTCCTGTTCCTTTGCATGTTTGTCACACTTAAGTGTTTCGGAACATCAAACCAATTTAAACAATAGTCAAGGACAACACAAGTAAACACAAAATGCAATTTGTAAATGAAGGTGTTTATTATTAAAGGTGAAAAAAAATCCAAACCATCATGGCCCTGTGTGAAAAAGTGATTGCCCCCTAAACCTAATAACTGGTTGGGCCACCCTTAGCAGCAACAACTGCAACCAAGCGTTTGCGATAACGTGCAATGAGGCTTTTACAGCGTCCTGGAGGAATTTTGGCCCACTCATCTTTGCAGAATTGTCCTAATTCAGTTACATTAGAGGGTTTTCGAGCATGAACGGCCTTTTTAAGGTCATACCACAACATCTCAATAGGATTCAGGTCAGGACTTTGGCTAGGCCACTCCAAAGTCTTCATTTTGTTTTTCTTCAGCCATTCGGTGGTGGACTTGCTGGTGTGTTTAGGATCATTGTCCTGCTGCAGAACCCAAGTTCGTTTCAGCTTGAGTACACGAACAGATGGTCGGACATTCTCCTTCAGGATCTCTTGGTAGACAGCAGAATTCATAGTTCCTTTTATCACAGCAAGTCTTCCAGGTCCTGAAGCAGCAAAACAGCCCCAGACCATCACACTACCACCACCATATTTTACTGTTGGTATAATGTTCTTTTTATGAAATGCAGTGTTCCTTCTACGCCAGATATACTTGGACACACATCTTCCAAAGAGTTCCACTTTTGTCTCATCGGTCCACACAATGTTGTCCCAAAAGTCTTGGGGATCATCAAGATGTGTTGTGGAAAAATTGAGACGAGCTTTGATGTTCTTTTTGCTCAGCAGTGGTTTTCTCCTTGGAACTCTGCCATGCAGGCCATTTTTGCCCAGTCTTTTCCTGATGGTGGAGGCATGAACGCTGACCTTAACTGAGGCAAGTGAGGCCTGCAGTTCCTTGGACGTTGTTGTGGGGTCTTTTGTGACCTCTTGGATGAGTCGTCGCTGCGCTCTTGGGGTCATTTTGGGCGGCCGGCCACTCCTGGGAAGGTTCACCACTGTTCCATGTCTTCGCCATTTGTGGATAATGGCTCTCACTGTGGTTCGCTGGATTCCCAAAGCTTTGGAAATGGCTTTATAACCCTTTCCAGACTGATAGATCTCAATTACTTTCTTTCTCAATTGTTCCTGAATTTCTTTGGGTCTCGGCATGATGTGTAGCTTTTAAGGATCTTCTGGTGGACCTTACTGTGTCAAGCAGCTCCTATTTAAGTGATGCCTTGATTGTGAACAGGTGTGGCAATAATCAGGCCTGGGTGTGGCTAGAGAAATTGAACTCAGGTGTGGACAACCACAGTTATAGTATGTTTTAACAAGGGGGGCAATCACTTTTTCACACAGGGCCATGATGGTTTGGATTTTTTTTCACCTTTAATAATAAACACCTTCATTTACAAATTGCATTTTGTGTTTACTTGTGTTGTCCTTGACTATTGTTTAAATTGGTTTGATGTTCCGAAACACTTAAGTGTGACAAACATGCAAAGGAACAGGAAATGAGGAAGGGGGCAAACACTTTTTCACACCACTGTATGTATGATGTGTGGACTACAGGCGAGAAGATTGTGGGACGACAATCAATTAACAACAAAACCTCAGCCCATATGGACCTGTAGACATGACAGATCCTAGATGTAAGTACCAACGGAAATGCAGCGAACGAAGGGCAATAACATGAAACATGCGACTCATGGGAAACATAAGAAACATGAGAATACGTAAGAAACATGGGAAAACGTAAGAAACATGGTCAAAACGTAAGAAACATGGGAAAACGTAAGAAACATGGGACAACGTAAGAAACATGGGACAACGTAAGAAACATGGGAAAACGTAGGACACATGGGAAAACGTGAGAAACACGGGAAAATGTGGGAAACGCAGGAAAACTTAAAAAACATGAGAAAACATAAGAAACCAGGGAAACGAAAGAAACCAGGGAAACGTAAGAAACATGGGAAATGTAAGAAACGAAAAACCCTAAAAGTTGCCTGAGATACGTAAATTGTATCAGACACGTAAATTACATCAGACACGTAAATTGCATGAGAAACGTAAAAACCTGAGAACCATAAATTCCATGAAAACTATATAAGAACCTTAAATCGTGTAAAAATGTCAACCGCCTGAGAAACGCATGAGAAATGCAAATTGCATGAGAAACGCAAATTGCAAGAGAACCCGTAAATTGCATGGAAACCGTAAATTGCATGAGAAACTCCAATTTCATGAGAAAAGCAAATCGCATGAGAGACCCAAATCGCATGAATAAAGCAAGATTGCTTAAGAACCGTAAATTCCATAAAAACGTCAACTGCATGAATACCGTGAATTGCACAACCTAAAATTGCCTGAGAGATGCCAACTGCATGTGAACCGTAAATTACGTAAGAAACCGTAAATGTCATGAGAAACGTAAAAACCTGCGAAATGTAGATCGCATGACAACCGTAAATTGCACGAGAACGTGAATTGCACAAGAAAAAAAAAACACCACATGATAACATAACCTTGTAAGAATGTACATCATATGAGAACCTAACCGTATGACAACGTACATCATATGGGAAAGTGAATTGCATAAGAACCATAATTTCCATGAATGCGTACATTGCATGAGAAAGTACAGCCCATGAGAATGTGAATCACACAAGACAACATAACTGCATGAGAACATAAATAGCATGAGAACATAATTGCATGAGAAACATAATTGCATGAGAACGTGATTGTATGAGACCGTGAATCGCATGAGAACATAATTGCATGAGAACGTAATTGCATAACAACGCAAATTGCATGACAACGTAATTGCATGATAACGTCATAGCATGATAACATAATTGCATGATAACGTAATTGCATGACAACGTAATTGCATGATAACAAAATTGCCCCGAAAACCATGAGGACCATATTTGCATGAAAAACCGTAACTGACCAGAGCCTGCGCAAACCCACCACCGAACCGCCAGGAACACGCAACCATCCCAGCCCAGGAAGGAAACCCACACATCTGGCAATGCCGGCGGCCGAATCTCCCCCCCAGGAAACACCAGGAGAAGGGCTCCCTCGAGGAGACAGGAGCCTCCGGCAAGCGAACCCCCCCTGCAGAAGCACATGGGGGAAGCCCGCCGCTGAAACCTCCCTCCCCCCTCCGGCAGAGGCAGCGGGAGAAGGAGGCAGGCGGGAGAAGGAGGCGGGCGGGAGAAGGGCTCCCTCGTGGAGACAGGAGCTGCGGGAGAACCCCCCTCCCCCGGCAGAACCACACGAGGGAAGCCCGCGCTGAAACCTCCCTCCCCCTCCCCTCCGGCAGAGGCAGCGAGAGAAGGAGGCGGGTGGGAGAAGGTCTCCCTCGCCTGAATGGTCCAGCATCTTGTTCATTATAAAAGATAAGCCGAGACCGCCGCCAACGAGCGGAGCCGGCGGGGGCCAAAACACCCCCCGTCCATGAGAGCCAGAGCCGCAGAACGTCCTCCTCTCGATCTGAGACCCGGAATTTACTTCAGCGTCACGTGGAAATGGCGCTGACACGAGAGCCAGCGTCCACGAGAGGAGGAGGCAGAGGAGGGCAGGCTTTATGCAGCCTGACTCCTCCTACAAACCTGCGGTCAGCCTTACACTAAAACTCGACAAGAAAAGAGCCCATCGCGCACCTCTGGAAGAGAGGTGCTTAGCCTCAGACAAGAATGTGAGATTCTTAAGGTCAGTAAGAATGGAGACACAGGATAACTTACACTTAATGCCGCGTACACACGATCAAACAATCCGGTGGAAAAGTCCGGCAAACTCAAGTCCGCCAAACAATCCCCCCGTGTGTAGCCTCCGGCATACTTTTTTGACCCGAAAGTACGGCGGACTTAGAATGCGGTTTTGCACACCAATCTATCCGTCGGACTCGCATTTCGGCGAACAATCCGGCCGTGTGTGCGCCAGTCCGCCGTACTTTTGAAATGAGCGGACTTTTCCCGCCCGGAGAAAAGTCCGCTAATTTCGAGCGGGTCTCCAGGTAGAAGGAGACGTCGCTGGCCCAGCCGCCTGGTATGGACTTAAAGGGGAACCCCAACGCCGAAAAAAATCGGCGTGGGGGACCCCCCCAAGTCCACAACAGACCCTTGTCCGAGCACGCTACCCGGCCGGCCAGGAAAGGGGGGCGAGCCCCCCCCCCTCCTGAGCCGTACCAGGCCGCGTGCCCTCAACATGGGGGGTGCCTTGGGGAAGGGGGGGCCGCGCGGCCCCCCCCACCCCTAAGCACCTTGTCCCCATGTTGATGAGGACAAGGGCCTCTTCCCGACAACCCTGGCCGTTGGTTGTCGGGGTCTGCGAGTGGGGGGCTTATCGGAATCCGGGAGCCCCCTTTAATAAGGGGGCCCCCGGATACCGGCCCCCCACCCTATGTGAATGAGTATGGGGTACAATGTACCCCTACCCATTCACCTGTAAACTAAAAGTACAAAAAAAAACACAACACACGAGATAAAATACTTTATTGCACAGCTCCGGGGGTCTTCCGTCTTCGGGGGTCTTCTCGCCGGACTCCTCCGCTATCTTCTTGTAGCTCTTTTGCTAGCGGAGGAGTCCGGCTTTCTTCCTCGCCGCCGGCCTCTTCTTCCGACTTCGGGGGTCTTGTCCCCCTCTTCGGTTCTTCTGCCGGGCCACCGCGCCTTCTTATAGCTCTTTTTCAGGCGGTGGCCCGGTCTTCTGTCGCCGCCGCCTTCCGTTCTTCTTCTTCTTCTCCAGGAGATGTTGACTCGACGATCTCTCCGGCCGCAATGCCAGGGACGCGCTGCGCGGCCAGTCATATAGGGACAAGGGGCGGTGTCACATGGCTTTATGTCACATGGGTTGGTGTCACATGGTGACCCCGCCCCCTTTAGATGTCACAGTCCCCATGTGACATCAACCCATGTGACCATCCCATGTGACATAAAGCCATGTGACACCGCCCCTTGTCCCTATATAAGTGGCAGCGCAGCGCTTCCCTGGCATTGCGGTCGGAGAGATCGTCGAGTCAACATCTCCTGGAGAAGAAGAAGAAGAAGAACGGAAGGCGGCGACGGCGGCGACAGAAGACCGGGCCACCGCCTGTAAAAGAGCTATAAGAAGGCGCGGTGGCCCGGCAGAAGAACCGAAGAGGGGGACAAGACCCCCGAAGTCGGAAGAAGAGGCCGGCGGCGAGGAAGAAAGCCGGACTCCTCCGCTAGCAAAAGAGCTACAAGAAGATAGCGGAGGAGTCCGGCGAGAAGACCCCCGAAGACGGAAGACCCCCGGAGCTGTGCAATAAAGTATTTTATCTCGTGTGTTGTACTTTTATTTTACAGGTGAATGGGTAGGGGTACATTGTACCCCATACTCATTCACATAGGGTGGGGGGCCGGTATCCGGGGGCCCCCTTATTAAAGGGGGCTCCCGGATTCCGATAAGCCCCCACCCGCAGACCCCTACAACCAACGACCAGGGTTGTCGGGAAGAGGCCCTTGTCCTCATCAACATGGGGACAAGGTGCTTAGGGGTGGGGGGGGCCGCGCGGCCCCCCCTTCCCCAAGGCACCCCCCATGTTGAGGGCACGCGGCCTGGTACGGCTCAGGAGGGGGGGGCGCTCGCTCGCCCCCCTTTCCTGGCCGGCCGGGTAGCGTGCTCGGACAAGGGTCTGTTGTGGACTTGGGGGGGGTCCCCCACGCCGATTTTTTTCAGCAGCATAGGCAGCTAGGAGTACCAGTGCACCATGCACACGGGTGGTGGAGGTGGTGGGTGACTAGCAGAGCTCCATGCTCGACTATCGCACTGGCTGCTCTTTAGTTGTGCATTCCCCGCATGACCTGTGTCCTCAGCCGGCTCCTCAGAGTACCCCTCTCCTGCTCCGTGCATTGCCGCTCAGTCTGATGTCTGTTCTCCCCAGCCAGAGTCCCACCCCCCCCCCCTGAGTCCGGCCCACACTGCACTGCATACTTCTCCCGGGTAAACAAACTTTAAGCACACAGATGCAGTGCAGCCCTATGAGAGCCCCCCGGAGGACACTGCAGGCTTGTCTGCCAGCTCCCCTCCTCCCCCGTCATACACAGATGATGAAAGTTTTTTCTGGGAGATATGCTGATCACCCGTCCAGGACACTGGATGGAGCCCAGGCCAACATGGATGAGTGCGCGGCCTACAGCTTGGTCATGTGAGTGAGAGGACCCCATCCCCCACACACCTTACACATTACACACCTTACACATTACATACCCTCTCCATCTCCCCCCTGGGCACAGGGACCCCTTCTCACGTGGGGACAGGGACCCCCACTTCCCCTGGGGACTGGGACCCCTTCTCACCTGGGGGCAGTAACTTCATCTGCCTCGGAGAAAAGGACCTTGTCTCTTCTGGGGACAGGGACCCCATCCTGCCTAGGGACAGTCCCCCAATGGGGCACCTAAAAATTTAAAAATACTGATACCAGTGGTGGAAGTACAGGGCTCACAAAGGTCATACCTGTGACCATGCTCCCTGGATTTCCACTGCCGGACTCGGAGGGAAGGGCCCTGGCTGGGGTTCAGGGGGGCCCTTCATGGTTTCTTGCATTGGGGCCCTGAAAGTTCTAGTTACGCCACTGGTGTCACTGGTCCCGCTAGGAAGCTAGTTTTTTTTTAGGTTCAACGCCAGGTTTTTATAGCGTTAGGTACCCCGATATATAACCTAATAAAGGTTTTAACCCCTTGATTGCCCCTAGAGTTAACCCTTTCACCAGCGATTGCTGTATAAGTGTCACTGGTGACGCTGGTTAGCCAGTTAGTTATTTAGTTATTTAGGTTCCCCGTCAGGTTTTTATAAAGCTTCAGGTACCCCCATATAAATACCCAATAAAGGTTTTAACCCCCTGATTGCCCTTAGTTAACCCTTTCACCAGTGATCACCGTATAAGTGTTATGGGTGACGCTGGTTAGGTAGTTCGCTTTTTATAGCATCAGGGCACCCGTCATTTATTACCTAATAAAGGTTTAACCCCCTGATCACCCGGCGGGTGATATAAATTAGGTTTTAGGGTCAGAAAGGGTCTACGTCACCCCAGGCAGTGCTAGGTTACTGCCAGTACCGCTAACACCCACGCGCAAAGCATACACCTCCCTTAGTGGTATAGTATCCGAACAGATCAATATCTGATCTGATCAGATCTATACTAGCGTGCCCAGCAATTTAGGGTTCTAAAAAAACGCATTGTTAGCAGGATCAATCCAGATACCTGCTAGCACCTGCGTTTTGCCCCTCCACCCAGCCCAGCCCACCCAAGTGCAGTATCGATCGATCACTGTCACTTACAAAACACAACACACATAACTGCAGCGTTCGCAGAGTCAGGCTTGATCCCTGCGATCGCTAACAGTTTTTTTTGTTGCGTTTTATACAGTCGCTGACAGGCTAGGTGCTTTTTTACCTGTGAATCTCACTAGTGTACCCCTAAATTTAGAAAAAAATGGCAAAGCGAAGGTACACTAGTGAAGAGGCCTACACATTTCTGAGCATGACAGATAGTGAAGAGGAAGACACTGATCTGTCAGATTCAGGCTCAGAATACGAACCTGTAGAGGACAGCGTCTCCATGTCAGATAGCTCTGACGATGAAGAAGAGGTCCCTTCTAATGTCAGGCGTACCCGACCCCGATCTTCTGATGTTGTTGAGGTGCAGGAACCGCAAGTCCCTCGTATGGAGTATAGAGACAGTACTAGCGCTGCTCATCCTTTTGGTGAACTGGCAAGCACCAGCGGCCTAGTACACCCTGGACGTACATCCAGCACTGCAGTATCACGTGGTGACGTGGCGAGTCCCATAAGTGCAGTTCAAGCTGGCGAGGTGGCAAGCACAAGTAGTGTCCCGCTGCCACCAAGAAGAAGACGAAGACAGGCCCGTCGTTCCCATAGTGCCCTTCCTGCAGAATTCGCCAATCCTGATTGGGTACCCGCCACTTCTGCAGCACCAGTACTTCCCCCATTCACTGCCCAACCCGGTATTCAGGTGGATACAGATGATTTTACGCCACTTGATTTTTATTCTCTGTATTTCACGGAAGATCTCTATAGATCTATTGTGGACCAAACCAATTTATATGCTGGTCAACACATCGCCGCTAATCCCCAGTTGCCGTCCCTTGCCAGAGATTGGAAACCAGTTACGGTTTCCGAATTTAAGACCTTTCTGGGCCTTTCCCTCAACATGGGCACACATAAATTCATGACGTTGCGGGCTTATTGGTCCACGCATCCGACTGACCACATGCCCGTGTTCTCTAACTCCATGTCCAGGAAACGATACGAGCAGATCTTGCGGTTCATGCATTTCAATGACAATGAACTTTGTCGTCATCGTGGAGACCCTGAATACGATCGGCTCTACGAAATTCGGCCCCTCATAAACCACTTCAACCAACGTTTTGCAGACTTGTTTACTCCCCAAAAAGTTGTCTGCGTTGATGAGTCCCTGATTAAGTTTACTGGTCGCTTGTCATTCAAACAGTACATTCCCAACAAGCGTACCAGATACGGGGTCAAGCTCTATAAGTGCTGTGACAGGGCCACAGGCTATGCATGGAGCTTTATGGTTTATGAGGGTAAAGATAGTTACATAGAGCCGGAGAACTGCCCTGACTACATAGGAAGCGCTGGCAAGATAGTGTGGAAATTGGTGTCACCCTTATTCGGAAAGGGGTACCACTTGTACGTGGACAATTATTACACCAGCATGCCACTGTTTAGTCACTTGTTTGATAATCAGATTGGAGCATGTGGCACCGTGCGACCTAATCGCCGGGGCTTTCTCCAGCGGCTTGTAGATTCCCGTCTTAGGCTGTGGGAGAGAGCCTGCTATCAGTGTAATAATTTGCTCGCTATGAAGTGGAGGGATAATAAGAATGTTTTCGTTCTTACCTCCCTTCATGCAGACACGACGGTCCAAATTTCTACGGCGACTGGTATTGTGGAGAACGAACACGAATCCACGAATATAACAAAAATATGGGAGGGGTGGACCTCAATGACCAGTTGTTGGCGCCGTATCTAGCTTCCCGTAAGGCCAGACGCTCATACAAAAAAGTGTCTGCTTACTTATTTCAATTGGCTTTGCTGAATGCTTTTGTGCTATACAAAACTTCAGGCGGGACTTTAACCTTTCTTTTCTTCCAAAGAGAGGTTGTCACAGAGCTTCTGTATCCAGATGGTTCTGCACCTCACCATTCCCAACCAAATGCAGTAAGCCGGCTGCATGAGAGGCATTATTCTTATGCCATCCTGAGTACCCCTACCCAACGAGCCCCCCAAAAAAGATGTCGTGTCTGTACCAAGCGCGGATTTAGGCGTGACACCCGTTGTTATTGTCCACGCTGTCCTGGCAATCCTGGTCTTTGCCTTGGTGAGTGTTTTGAACGCTACCACACACTAGTGAAGTATTAGCGTAGGGTACAACATTTCACAGGCTAGGCACACTAACACAGAGTCTCCCAAGATGCCATCGCATTTTGAGAGACCCGAAATGTTACAGTTGTTACAGTTTACAGTTCAAAAAAAAGTGTATAAAAAAAAAATATATAAAATATAAAAACCAAAAATAGTTGTCGTTTTATTGTTCTCTCTCTCTCTCTCTCTCTCTCTCTTCTCTCTAATTTTTTATACTTTACTGTTTACTGTGTTTTATTGTTAACCATTTTTTATGTTTTCAGGTACGCCATTCAGCTGCAGCGTGGATTTATTTATCTTGACAGCAACAGCGTTTGCTCCCACGATACATAAAGCCGTGACTCCAGTGCTGTAGGAGGTGATTTCACCACCACAGTTAAAAAAGAGCATATATGCCGAAGCATGGGGGCATAAGGGGTGGAGGAGCGATTTTGCTCCTAATGCCGCGTACATACGGTCAAAATTCCGACGGAGGGCTTGCCCGTGGAAAAGTTTGAACGTATGTACGCGGCATAACTTTTTTGCGGGAGGATGCCCCCATGCTTCGGCATATATATATTTTAGGCACAGGTTGTGTTAAAAAATGTTTTATTTTTTACAGTTTTTTTTGGCATTTGCTTTGCAGGTATGGTATGGTAAGGTTTTACTGTTATACTGTAATGTTACTTTGTTTTGACGTTAACCATAATTTGCTTAGCAGGTACGCCATTCAGTTGCAGCGTGGATTTATTTATCTTCACAGCAACAGCGTTTGCTCCCACGATACATAAAGCCGCGACTCCAACGCTGTAGGAGGTGATTTCACCACTACAGTTAAAAAAAAAAAGAGCATATATGCCGAAGCATGGGGGCATAAGGGGTGGAGGAGCGATTTTGCTCCTAATGCCGCGTACATACGGTCGAAATTCCAATGCATGCTTGCCCGTGGAAAAGTTTGACCGTGTGTACGCGGCATAACTTTTTTGCGGGAG
The DNA here is from genome assembly GCF_037356315.1 of Lithobates pipiens. Lineage (NCBI taxonomy): Eukaryota > Metazoa > Chordata > Amphibia > Anura > Ranidae > Lithobates > Lithobates pipiens. The sequence goes on from NW_027507903.1 coordinate 173,562,572, forward strand.
GATGCCCTCATGCTTCGGCATATATAAATGGTGCATGTATGTCCATCATTAGAAGTCGGTGGATGAAGGGAGGTATTCTAAGGGTGGGCATACCCACCGATCAATGTCTTTTTTTTCGTTCAGACAACATGACTCTCATCAAATAGCTTGGGGTGTCTACTTTCCAAAATGGGGTAATTTGGGGGGGTTTTGTGCTATTTTGGTATTTTATGGCCTTCGAAACTGTAATAGGTAGTGAGGAGTGAAATCAAAAATTTGCGCCCTTAGAAATCCAGAAGGTGGTGATTGGTTTTTGGGGCCCCGTACGCAGCTAGGCTCCCAAAAAGTCCCACACATGTGGTATCCCCGTACTCAGGAGAAGCAGCAAAATGTATTTTGGGGTGCAATTCCACATATAACCATGGCATGTGTGAGCAATATATAATTTAGTGACAACTTTTTGTAAAAAAAAAATATATTTTTATTTTTTGTCATTATTCAATCCCTTGGAACCCAAAAAAAAATATTCAATGGTCTCAACATGCCCCTCAGCAAATAGCTTGGGGTGTCTACTTTCCAAAATGGGGTCATTTGGGGGGGTTTTGTGCCATCTTGGCATTTTATGGCCTTCAAAACTGTGATAGGTAGTGAGGAGTGAAATAAAAAATTAATGCCCTTAGAAATCCTGAAGGCGGCGCTTGGATTTCGGGTTCCTGTACGCGGCTAGGCTCCCAAAAAGTCCCACATATGTGGTATCCCTGTACTCAGGAGAAGCAGCAGAATGTATTTTGGGGTGCAATTCCACATATAACCATGACATGTGTGAGCAATATATAATTTAGTGACAACTTTTTGTAAAAAAAAAATTCTTTTTATTTTTTGTCATTATTCAATCCCTTGGGACAAAATAAATAAATAATATTCAATGGTCTCAACATGGCCCTCAGCAAATAGCTTGGGGTGTCTACTTTCCAAAATGGGGTCATTTGGGGGGGTTTTGTGCCATCTTGGCATTTTATGGCCTTCAAAACTGTGATAGGTAGTGATAGGTAGTGAGGAGTAAAATAAAAAATGTATGCCCTTAGAAATCCTGAAGGCGGTGCTTGGATTTCGGGGTCCCGTACGCGGCTAGGCTCCCAAAAAGTCCCACACATGTGGTATCCCTGTACTCAGGAAAAGCAGCAGAATGTATTTTGGGGTGTCATTTCACATATGCCCATAGCATGTGTGAGCAATATATCATTTAGTGACAACTTTGTGCAAAAAAAAAAAGTTTGTAATATTCCCGCAACTTGTGGCAAAATATAAAATATTCCATGGACTCAACATGCCTCTCAGTAAATAGCTTGGGGTGTCTACTTTCCAAAATGGGGTCATTTTGGGGGGTTTTGTGCTATTTTGGCATTTTATGGCCTTCGAAACTGTGATAGGTAGTGAGGAGTGAAATCAAAAATTTGCACCCTTAGAAATCCTGAAGGTGGTGATTGGTTTTCGGGGTGCCGTGTGCGACTAGACTCCCAAAAAGTCCCACACATGTGGTATCCCCATACTTGGGAGAAGTAGTGGAATATATTTTGGGGTGCAATTCCACATATAACCATGGCATGTGTGAGCAATATATCATTTAGTGACAACTTTTTGTAAAAAATTTTTTTTTGTTGTCATTATTCAATCCCTTAGGACAAAAAAAAAAAATATTCAATGGGCTCAACATACCCATCAGCAATTTCCTTGGGGTGTCTACTTTCCAAAATGGGGTCATTTGGGGGGGTTTGTACTGCCCTGCCATTTTAGCACCTCAAGAAATGAGATAGGCAGTCATAAATTAAAAGCTGTGTAAATTCCAGAAAATGTACTCTAGTTTGTAGACGCTATAACTTTTGCGCAAACCAAAAAATATACGCTTATTGACATTTTTTTACTAAAGACATGTGGCTGAATAAATTTTGCCCTCAATGTATGACTAAAATTTAGTTTATTCGATTTTCGCTCTTTTTCCATTTATATCGCAAAAAATAAAAATCGCAGAGGCAATCAAATACCATCAAAAGAAATCTCTATTTGTGGGAAGAAAAGGACGCAAATTTTGTTTGGGTGCAATATTGCATGACCGCTCAATTACCAGTTAAAGCAGCGCAGTGCGAAATTGTAAAAAGACCTCTGGTCCTTAAGGTGTTTATTGGTCTGGGGCTGTAGTGGTTAACAAAGAAAGCAGTTATTATATATTTTGTACTCATTATGCAGCAATGGATCTCTGGCTGGGAATAATGGGTATTTATTTCCTGGATAACACAATGGAGAGAAGAGTTATGTGAAACAGTTTTGGGTTAATTCATATTAAAAGAATACTGCTGTTGCCACACCCTATCCTCCTTTGGGATGATTTCTTGTCTTGAATCTGGCTTTAAGGATATATCTTTATGGATAAATAATGCAACTACACACACAGGGCCGCATTTCCCACAAGGCCACTGAGGCCAGGCCTCGGTGAGGCAGAGGTGCAGGGGCGGCACTGCCCACAAATCGGAGCAAAAAAAATCCCCACTGTCTGTCACAGACAGTCATCAGACAGCCGGCATGAGCAGCACGCACACGCAGTGCCAGTGCTGCTTTTTATTTGATCAAGGAGTGGGACGCGGGTGGGTGGGGCCCTGAGCTCCACTGACGCTCTGGCCCAGCCCCTTGCTATGCTGCCTGCAAGCAAGCGTGATCGGACTCGGAGGAACAGAGGCCTCGGTAGGAGGTGTCTTACCGTGGCGCGGAGTGGAGTGGGGTCGAGTGAAACTAGTAGCAGCAGTGTGGAGGAATTGATCAGATTCGGAGCTGTTTTGGCCAGGAGGACAAGGTAGGTCTTCTTTCTCCTCCCCTGGCTCTGCACCCCATGTGTAGAACTGAAAAAATAGAACGTTTTAAAATTAAATTTTGGCAGCATTTGATGGCAGTGTGGCAACATTTGATGGGCACAGTGGCAGCGTTTAATGGGCACAGTGGCAGCATTTGATGGCGCAGTGGCCGCTTTTGATGGCACAGTGGCAGCGTTTGAGGGCACAGTGGCAGCGTTTAATGGGCACAGTGGCAGCATTTGAGGGCACAGTGGCAGGGTTTGAGGGCACAGTGGCAGCGTTTGAGGGCACAGTGGCAGCATTTGATGGGCACAGTGGCAGTGTTTTATGGCACAGTGGCAGCGTTTGATGATTTACGATCATCTTTGGGTCAAGAAAGACTGAATAGTTTAGCTTTACTTGCCATTGAGTCAGAACTTTTAAATACTTTGTCCTACGAAGATATTATTGATGAGTTTGCCAAAAGAAAAGTTAGAACTAAAAAATTTTAGGGAGTTTCTTACTGCTATAATCTTTAAAAGGCATTTTCTGCATTACAGAGTACAATTAAAGCCAGTTATTTTCAGTTTTCTCGTGTGTGGAGATATGTTTTTAGTTGATCTATTGTAGCAGTCATCGATAAAGGACGAGACTGGTGGTGTGTGTGTGTGTGTGTGTGTGGGGGGGGGGCATTTAAGGACCAGGCCTTGGGGCGATAAAGGGAGTAAATTTGGGCCTGTACACACAGGGCCGGATTTACATCTCAGGAGTCTATAGGCAGAGAACTCTGAAGTCAACCCAATGTAAGACAGACTTTTTTTCTTGATAAAATGTTTTTATATGTGTAAAGGGGAATGCTGCAGACTTTGATGTAAAGGGGAACACTGCAGATGCATTATTGCATGCCCCCTGGACCAGTATCAACCTTTCTTGATAACTTCTCTGCCTGACTACCTTTCTTTCTTTCTTCTAAAATCCCCATAATAATTCTGGGTGACTTCAACATCCCTATTAATACTAATACTCCTGCCACTTCCAAACTTTTCAGCCTAACCTCCTTCTTTGACCTGAAGCAATGGATACATGTTCTTACTCACTCTGAAGGCAAGATCCTTGACTTAATTTTCTCCCACCTATGCACTCCATGCAACCTCTCTAACTATCCATTCCCTCTCTCTGATCAATACCTTATTAGTTTTACTTTCTCCCTCTCCTCCGCCCTCCTAAAAGTTACCCGCAGAAATCATCATCTCAACCCTTCCCTTCTCTACTCTGCTACGGACGACCTCTATGACAAAATCTCACCCCTAACCTGCACTGATCTAGCCTCTTCTCTCTACAACGCTTCACTTCTAACCTCACTGGACTCACTGGCCCCCCTCACTACACACAGAATCAGGCCCCGACCCCTTCAACCTTGGCAAACAGATGATACTAGAAGTCTGAAAAAACATAGTCATGCCCATGAGCGCCTGTGGTGTAAGACTAATGCCGCATACACACGATCGGGCTTTCCGGCAGACCTGGCCCGGCGGACCAGATTCCGGACAATTCGATCGTGTGTGGGCTCCAGCTGACTTTTTCTTCCCCAAAGTCTGGCGGACCTAGAAATAAAACATGTTTTAAATCTTCTCGCCGAAAGTGGGCACGACTCAGTTCCTGTCGGGAAGTCCGCTCGTCTGTATGCTGGTCTGATGGACCAACTACGACGCAATGGCAACTACAGTACCTGGCCGCGAGAATGTTTCCAGTGCGATCCTTTCACGCTGGTTCTCAGCTACAGGGTACTGTGCACCAGACCCTTGGGTCTGATATAGATCTGAAGGGTAACCCCCTACGCTGAAAAAACTCTGTGGGGGTCCCCTGAAAGTCCATACAGACCCTTTTCCGAGCACGCAGCCCAGCCGGTCAGGAAAGGGGGTGGGGACGAGCAAGTCCCCCCCCCCCTGAACTGTACCAGGCCACATACCCTCAAAATGGGGGGGTGGGTACTTTGGGGAAGGGGGGCGCAGTGCGGCCCCCCACCCCAAAGCACCTTGTCCCCATGTTGATGAGGACAAGGGCCTCTTTCCGACAACCCTGGCTGTTGGTTCTCGGGGTCTGCGGGCGGGGAGCTTATTGGAATCTGGAAGCCCCCTCTAATAAGGGGGCCCCCAGATCCAGGCCCCCCCACCCTATGTGAATGAGTATGGGGTGCATCATACCCCTACCCATTCACCTGGGGGGAAAAGTGTCAATAAAAAAACACACTACACAGGTTTTTAAAATAGTTTATTAGGCAGCTCCGGGGGTCTTCTTCGAACTTCAGGGTCTTCTTCCGACTTCTCCTCGCTTTCCAGTTCTTATGGCCGGGCTCCTCCGCTAGCAAAAGAGCGGCAAAAGATCAGAAGATAGCGGAGGAGCCCAGCGAGAAGAACCGCAAAGCGTGGAGAAGCCAGAAGAAGACCCCCAAAGTCGGAAGCAGACCCCCGGAGCTGCCTAATAAACTACTTTAAAAACCTGTGTAGTGTGTTTTTTTATTGACACTTTTTCCCCCAGGTGAATGGGTAGGGGTACGATGTACCCCATACTCATTCACATAGGGTGGGGGGCCAGGATCTAGGTGCCCCCTTATTAAAGGGGGCTCCCGGATTCCGATAAGCCCCCCACCTGGAGACCCCGACAACCAATGGCCAGGGTTGTCAGAAAGAGGCCCTTGTCCTCATCAACATGGTGACAAGGTGCTTTGGGGTGGAGGGCCGCACGGCGCCCCCTTTCCCCAAAGCACCCACCCCCCATGTTGAGGGCATGCGGCCTGGTATGGTTCAGTAGGGGGTTTGCTCGCTCTTCCCCACCCCCTTTCCTAACCAGCCAGGCTGCGTGCTTGAAGAAGGGTCTGGTATGGATTTTGGGGGGACCCCCACACCATTTTTTTCAGCGTAGGGGGTTACCCTTAAAATCCATACCAGGCGACGGGGATCGCAAGGTGTCAATCTCGCCGATGAAATTGGCGAGATGGACTTCCTTCTCTAGTCTCATCATACCTGGAGTCACGTTCAAAATTAACGGACTTTAGTCCGTGTGTGGGCAAGTCCGTTCATTTGGAAAGTCCGGCGGACCTCCGCTGCAAAGTCCGGTGGATTGTCCGCCGGACCAAATCTGCCGGTAAGTCAGATCGAGTGTACGCGGCATAAATCTCATAAAGATTTCAACCAATTTAAATCTGCCCTCCAAAAATACAATTCTAGCCTCCTCACTGCCAAGCAGACCTATTTTATCACTCTCATTAACAACTTATCATCCCGTCCCTGTCAACTCTTCTCTACCTTCAACTCTCTACTTTTTCCTCCACTGCCTCCACCCACCAACTCACTCACTGCCCAGGAGATCGTCAATCACTTCAAACAGAAGATTGATAGAACTCATGAGGGGATGTCTACTGTTCAGATACCCTCCACGCTTTACACTTTATGCCCACAGGTACAATCATTACTTCCCTCTTTCAACCCCACCACTATAGACGAGGTTGCTAAACTACTTGCCAACGTCCATCTTACCACCTGCCCCCTGGATCTTGTTCCCTCATAAATGCTAAGTTCACCCTCTGGCTCTATTGTACACTCTAACCCACATCTTCAATCTCTCCCTCTCTTCTGGCAACTATCTAAAACATGCATTTGTCAGCCCCATACTTAAAAAGCCCTCACTGGACCCATCCAATCTTAACAACCTACGCCCCATCTCCTTGCTCCCCTTTTTATCCAAACTTCTTGAACGTCTGGTCTACAACCAACTGAGTGACTACCTTGCTGATAATTGCCTTCTTGATCCCCTTCAGTCTGGATTTTGTCCTCAACACTCCACAGAAACGATCTACTAACGGCCAAAACCAATGGACGCTATTGTGTACTCCTATTTCTGGACCTCTCTGCTGCCTTTGATACAGTTGACCACCCCCTCCTCGAAAAGAAACTCCATGCCTTTGGTCTCCATGACTGTACTCTTCACTGGTTCTCTTCCTACTTATCCAACTGCACCTTTAGTGCTACTTACAACTCTACTTCCTCCTCTCCTCTTCGTTTCTCTGTTGAGGTTCCCAAAGGTTCTGTTCTTGGACCTCTCCTATTTTCAATCTATAGATAATAAAGTGAAGCAGCGAACTATAACCAATGAAAATGCAAAACAGTATAAAGTGCTAAATCCAAATACAAAAGTGAAGTGCAAATGCAATAAACAAATCCTGTGTCAAAGTGTAAAAGTGCAATCATATAATCCAATAATGAAAAATAGTCTGATGTCAGTAGAAAAAATGTGCATCAAATATCACAATGATTGAAAGTCTCTTCAATTGTGCAAATAAGTGCAAAAAAAGGGTGGGGAGGGGGAGAAAAGTGTCAACGTGCAAATCAGCAGAGTAGAATGTGATGGCAGCCTGTAGATAACCTTCAAAAATCCACACCCAGTGTGTTCTAGCCTCTCACCTTAGGAATAGACCCCCGATGGGTCTAGTCATGCATCAAGATATTGGATCCTGCCAATCTGTGCTGTCTTCCTCTTTATCGAATATATCCCAGCGGGGTAAGGAACAACTGTAGCCTTAGGGGATAGATGGATAGATGGATCTTTTCCCACGCGGTCCACATTCCGCAACACGTGGGTATCCCTGAAAAAGTCTGATTTGCATTTTCATTGGTTATAGTTTTATAGTGCTGCTTCACTTTACTATTTATACATCTATTGGTGCTGGTGACACTTCAGAAGTTCAGACACACTTGATTTACACTACTTTAATCGTCAACATTTCTAGTAGCGCCTTAAGTACCTCACTCCCCTATTTTCAATCTACACCTCCTCCCTGGGTCAGTCAATAGCCTTCCATGGCTTCCAATACCACCTCTATGCTGATGACACCCAAATCTATTTCTCTACCCTTCAGCTTGCTCCCTCCGTCTCCTCAGGTATCACTAATTTACTAACAGATATATCAGTCTGGATGTCACACCACTTCCTCCAGCACAATCTATTCAAAACCAAACTTATAATTCTTCCTCTCTGTGAAAATCGATGGCATAACTATAACCCCATTCCCACATGCCAAGGTTCTAGGTGTAGTCCTGGGCACTGAACTCTCCTTTAAGCCCCACGTCCAATCATTGTCCAAATGTCCAAAATACACCCTTTCTAACAAATGACACAACAACGCTCTTAATTTACTCCCTGCTCATCTTTCGCCTCGACTACTGCAACTCCCGTCTCATTGGCTTACCTCTACATCCTCTATTCCCCCTTCAATCCATCATGAATGCTGCTGCCAGATTCATCCACCTTACCAATTGCTCTGTGTCTGCTACTCCTCTCTGTCAATCCCTCCAATGGCTTCCGTTCACCCAACAAATTAAATTCAAAATACTAACAACTACTTACAAAGCCATCCACAACTTAGCCCCAGCTACATCACTAACCTCGTCTCTAAATACCAACCTATTTGTTCTCTTCCTTCCTCTCAAGACCTCCTGCACTCTAGCTGCCCCATCACCTCCTCCCATGCTCACCTCCAGGACTTTTCCAGAGCCTCTCCAATCCTATGGAACGCCTTACCCCAATCTGTCCGATTTTGTCCTACTCTTTTAGCATTTAGAAGATCCCTGAAAACCCTTCTCTTCAGAGAAGCCTATCCTACCCACACCTAACAACTGTATTTTAATTTTCTCCATCAGCTCATCCCCACAGTTACTACCTTTTGTTCCACTTGACCCTCCCTTCTATATTGTAAGCTCTAACAAGCAGGGCCCTCTGATCCCTCCTGTATATTGATTTAGATTGTAACTGTACTGTCTGTCCCCATGTTGTAAAGCGCAGCGCAAACTGTTGGCGCTATATAAATCCTGTATAATAATAATTAATAATTAATGACGGTCTGGGCAAACGGTCTCTAATCCCCAGTGGAATTTATGTGAGATGGTGAGCAGGGGTATGGTGGACAGACAACCTGAGATGCCCATCAGCAGCACTCCATAGAGAGAAGCAAGCTCTGGTGGGAAAGTAACCACAAGAATAAGACGCTTATAAGTGCAGTAATTCAAGGTTTATTACATGAAAGAGGTTAAAAAGAATTACGAGAGTAAACTTGATATGAGCTCATCAAACTCCAAAAGTAACGTTCATCAAGGGCGCCCATATGGCTCAATCCTGTGTCCCAACAAGGAACATTGGTGTGCAAAGGAAAGCCTGAAGTCCAGGAAGAAGCCACCATGCTGTGGCGACCAGTGTGGACCGCAAGCTCCCAAAAAATTATGTCAAGGGGGGTGGTGACGTGTTTCGTGGCATGCGCAGTCACTATTTCTTCAAGTTAAAGGTGTGCTTTTCAGTTACAGGTGAAACCAGGAGGATAAATGTTGTTCTAATATTTGCAAATAATTAGGTGAAGCATTTTTCCTTCAGGTGTAGTGGTGTTAAAAAAGATTATCTCAATAAAAAAAGCTCAGTCCCCCCATTCTAATTAGTAACCCCTTAAAAATCATGTAAAAAAATAGCAAAAAATAATTCCCAGCTCACTTACCAACCAGCCTGCAACAAACTGAACTTTCTTAAGCCCCTGTACACACGGTTGGAGATTTCGACAACCAAATCCGTCGGATTTTGCCCGTCGGATCTTGTCCGAAACTGTTGCATACACATGGGTGGACAAAGTTGTCGAAAAATCTGATCTTTCAGAACGTGATGACGTAATTTCGTTACGATGGGACTACATTCCGGCTAGTAGCCAATAGCTTTGATGTAGGAATTTGATCTGAGCATGCGTGGCACTTGGTCCGATCAAAATTCTCTACACATGATCGGAGTATGTCCGATCGGCCCAGTTGGTCAGGAAATATTTCCAACAAGTTGGAAAATTGGGTCCGACGGATATTCCGATGGAATCAGTCCGATGCATACCACACACAGTCGGATTATCCAACAACACGGTCCGATAGGACACATTCCGACGGATTCTCTGACTGTGTGTACAAGGGCTAACAGTTAAATCCAAGGGTTTAGTTTGTACACATTTTCAAATATATGCAAAAGCTGCAGGGCCACTTCACAGCACCCCTGTGTACTGCAGTCCTAACAAAAAATTTTGAGAGTCACCTGAATTTGAGCACATATATAATAATGGATAGATTGAGGAGAGGTATGCCTGGAGGGAGCCCACCCCTCCTTAAGTGTATAGGAATGCATTGGACACCAAGCGAGAGCACAATGGCAGCGAAGATATCCAGTGTGTCTCCTCACCAGTACAAACAAATGGCAACCAACCTAGCCTATAACTGGCCTTTGCAGCAAGGAGCACATGGAAGGTTGATGCATGTAAAAAAATAACAAAGAAAAATTCCCAGCTCACTTACCAGCCAGCCTGCAACAAACGGAATTGCCCTGTCTTAAGCCTTGTACACACTGTGTGTGGTATGCATCGGACTGATTCCGTCCGAATCTCCGTCGGACCCAATTTTCCAACATGTTGGAAATATTTCCCGACCAACTGGGCCGGTCGGACCTAATCCGATCATGTGTTGAGCATTTTGATCGGACCAAGTGCCACGCATGCTTACATTCAAATTCCGACACAGAAGTGCTCGTTCAGGTAAAACTACTGCTCGTAAGCGATATAGCACATTCGTCACACTGCAATGTTAAAAATTCATTTATCAAGCGCATTCTCTTGTTCTTTAACCACTTGCCGACCAGCGCACGACGATGTACGTCGACAGAATGGCACGGGCAGGCAAATGGGCGTACATGTAAGTCCCTTTAAATTTGCCGCCCTGCCATCGGGAGCGCGCCGCCTGGTCGGGACCCCCGTGAGTCCGGTCGCGGGACCCGCGAACTCGATCGCCGCGGGCATCCCCGCGATCGTCTCACGGAGCAGCCGAATGGAGAAGTGCCGTTGTAAACAACATTTCTCCATTCTGCCTAGCAACTAGTGACACTGATCTCTGCTCCATGTGATTGGAGCAGAGATCAGTGTTCACTAAATGAAAGCCCAACCCCCCCACAGTTAGTAACATGCCCCTAGGAACACTACACTGCCACCCACTGGTTAACCCCTTCACAGCCAGTGTCATTTACACAGGAATCACTGCATTTATATAGCAGTGATTACTGTATAAATGACAATGGTCCCAAAAATGTGTCAAAAATGTCCGATGGGTCCCTCACAATATAAATCGCTGATCGCCGCCATTACTAGTAAAAAAAAAATAATAAAAAATTATTAATAAAAATGCTATAAAACCATCCCTATTTTGTAAACGCTATAACTTTTGCGCAAACCAATCAATAATTGCTTATTGCAATTTTTTTTTACCAAAAATATGTAGAAGAATACGTATCGGCCTAAACTGAGGGAAAAAAATGTTTTTTTATATATTTTTGGGGGATATTTATTATAACAAAAAGTAAAAAATAATGTGTTTTTTTCAAAATTGTCGCTCTATTTTTGTTTATAGCGCAAAAAATAAAAACCGCAGGGGTGATCAAATACCACCAAAAGAAAGCTCTTATTGTGGGAAAAAAAGGACGTCAACTTTGTTTGGGAGCCACGCCGCACGACCGCGCAATTGTCAGTTAAAGCGACGCAGTGCCGAATCGCAAAAAGTGGTCTGGTCTTTGACCAGCAAATTGGTCCGGTCTGAAAGTGGTAACAATGCTGCAAGAACGAACTTCTTTTGATGCTCATAGTCACACACACTTCTCCCGAATGGATTTCATTACTCTTTTTTAACCATTTCAGCAATACAATTTTAGTTTGCGTCACATCTACACAATTTTTGATTTGGTTTTTTATTTTTTGGATGTTTTTTTGGGGGGGGGGGGATTCCCTAAAAATCTCCTTTAAAGACACTTTGCTCATTTCTCCTTATTTTTTTTATTTATTTTTTTTGTCTGTAAACTTACAACAACAACATTATTGTATTTTTTATATTTTCTTTTTCTTTTTTAATCTACAGGAGGTTGTTTAGTGTTGGTACCCCTTGTTATTTAGTTCACTTTGTATTTTGGAAATGTACCTGTCTGCTCACAAATAAACTGTAGTTTTTGAAGGAAAACACTTTACACAAGTATTTCATCAAAGAAAAAAAAATGTATTTTGTTCGCTAGAAACTAAAAATAGGAACGCAGCACTGGAGAAACTTCTTAACTTTGGTGCAGCCTTTGGCCCCCAGGGCAGACATGACTAAATGAGATATTAAAAAATTGGTGGCCTGAGGAGTAGATATCTCAGGGAGAGAAGTCTGGTCCCGAAGTCCTAGAGAGCAGGAAATTCAGATGCCATTTCTGTCCCCAGGATGTGGATCTTCAAGAGGCTGCATCTTCTGGCACACCAGACTCAACCCAGGCCATCACTCTCTGGTCTTCCTTTGAGACTTCCCACCAGGCATCCTTCCAGGCTGTGGCTGGGCTCCTGTAGCTGGGGCAGGAGGAGGAGGGCGTTGGTCAACCTCCTGGCTGCCACTTGCCACAGCCTCTCCCCGACTGAGGTCATCCTGTGTATGAAAAGGGGACATAGTTTTAGTTTTTTGATCATCAATCACACCATTTTGTGCTCCTGGCTTTTGCTAATTGAATGTTACCAAATAGAACAGACTATCATTCTGACACCAACATTTTTCTTTCCCGTCCCAATCATTTTTGGTCACTACCGTCTATTGAGATGTAAACCACTTGGAGAAATCTCAACTTACTGATCAATAAGAACATCTAGTTAACATCATTAAATGTAACACAAGAAATATGTTCAACAATGCAATACCTGTCTCAAGCTGGGCCCCACCACATGGTGCTGCCTGGAAGGCCCAGGTTGGACATCAGAAGCCTCAGCTGGGGGTGAAGGATGCCTTGGAGGAAGCCTGGAGAGTGGTGGCCTGAGTGGTGGCCTGGATACCCCTTGGTCTACCAGAAAATGCAGCCTGTCAAAGTGCACCATCCTGGGGTAATAAACAGCATCTGTATCTCCTGCTCTCAAGGACTCCAGGTGCTTCTTTCTCTCCCTGGAATATGTAAGCTTCATGGCCACAATTTTGCGATTCAGATAGGTCATGTCTGCCGTGGGGACCATAATCTGCAACAAAGCAATCAGTTTCTCCAGTGCTGCGTTCCTCTTTGATCTGTCATTATAAAACTTGTTGTGGAACTGCCACAGGCAGGGCATCTCCATGTACAGTTCTATGAATAGCCCCATAAAGTTGGCATTGGTGAATGGATCCATTTTGTCTGCGAGACACAACACAAGACAAACCCTCAAATACTAATAATGCAATTAAAATCCCTCCTAATCTTGTCCCAACATTGGCCTAGATACAAGCAGTCTAGTCTAGTGAAGCACCAAGTTAAAAATGTTACCTTCGTTTCCACGTTCGCCGCGTCCATGCCTCACACTCTCCTCCCAGATCGTACGGACGATACACATGTGTTGCGTTTTATATACAGTGCGCATGCGTGAAACTCCGCCCGCCCCTGATGTTCTTTCCAGACTATTTCCCGCCCCTTCGCTTCCCACGCAGTGGGGAGAGCACATGGCGGAGAGAACGCAGGTGCGCACTAATAGTTCCACTAACGAGGAGGAGGGTGAGGAAAGCCCGGAGCCTGAAACGTCCCGATCCAGGAAGACAAGATTTAAGGCCTAAAATATGTATTTTGGAGAGATGTTGGAGATGGTCGACATCTTGAACAGAACCGACTATGATGGGAAGTATGGACCTTACCCAAACCCAAATATCAGAAAGGCCAAGATCATGAATAAAGTTGTGAAGAGTCTTCTGAAGAATTTTGGGGTAAGCCGATCCAAGGATCAACTGAGAAAACGCTGGTCAGACCTGAAACTGAGGGAGCACGAGCAGTACCTAAGGATCAAGCGTGTTCTTAAAAAAAGTAAGTAGTTGACGTGTGTTCATATGATTATTCTTGCTTGCATACATGCTCCATGTGCTTTGATTTCATGTTGTGCATTTTAAAATGGCCACTTTCAAGGTCATGGTTTCGTTCGTTCGTATGAAACATCGTTCTGCAGGGAAGTATTCCAGCTTAACAGTGTCCCCAATAATGTTCTCACCTTGTAACTCGGCCCAAAAACACAATTGTACAACACTTCCAAGCAATGTTTCAGATTCCTACAGTATTTCTGCTCTCTGTGTGCTAATTAATCTTTGTTTACATTCTCATAGGGGAGAGAAGACTCTGCAAGTATGAGGACACCAGGGACCATGAGGACACCAGGGACCACACCCCTCCCAAAGAAGGGCAACTTCCAAAAGCAGAAACAGAGGAGCAGGAGCAGGAGGAGGAGGAGGAAGGAGAGATCGTGGAGGTTGGACAAATTGTCACCACAACAGGTGAGTGTCGGAGAACACAGCTTCCGGTAAGCTCATCAATGTATATCACCATATTTGGATTACATGGTGTGTTTGTTTGCTTTGTTTTCTAGGTGATGTGGAGGAAGATTCCCGTTTTACCAGTGAAAGTGCCCAGATCTTGATCGGGGGGAGATAATAGGGTGCAATAGGGATTTGGAAATTGTACAACAAAACATCAATGATGTTAAAAATAAAATGAAGAACATCATTGATGTTTTGGGGAGAGTGTGAAAACTAAAAAACTAGATAGGGTTTTATTTTTGCTCTTTAACCACTTCAGCTCCGGACCAATAAACACCTTAAGGACCAGAGGTCTTTTTGCAATTTCGCACTGCGCTGCTTTAACTGGTAATTGCGCGGTCATGCAATATTGCACCCAAACGAAATTTGCGTCCTTTTCTTCCCACAAATAGAGCTTTCTTTTGATGGTATTTGATTGCCTCTGCGATTTTTTTTTTTTGCGATATAAATGGAAAAAGAACGAAAATTTTGAAAAAAAAAGATATTTTCTTCTTTTTGTTATAAGAAAAATCGAATAAACTAAATTTTAGTCATACATTGAGGGCAAAATGTATTCAGCCACATGTCTTTAGTAAAAAAAATGTCAATAAGCGTATATTTATTGGTTTGCGCAAAAGTTATAGCGTCTACAAACTAGAGTACATTTTCTGGAATTTACACAGCTTTTAATTTATGACTGCCTATCTCATTTCTTGAGGTGCTAAAATGGCAGGGCAGTACAAATCCCCCCCAAATGACCCCATTTTGGAAAGTAGACACCCCAAGGAAATTGCTGATGGGTATGTTGAGCCCATTGAATATTTATTTTTTTTGTCCTAAGGGATTGAATAATGACAAAAAAAAAAAATAATAATTTTTTTTACAAAAAGTTGTCACTAAATGATATATTGCTCACACATGCCATGGTTATATGTGGAATTGCACCCCAAAATACATTCTGCTGCTTCTCCCGAGTATGGGGATACCACATGTGTGGGACTTTTTGGGAGTCTAGTCGCGCACGGCACCCCGAAAACCAATCACCACCTTCAGGATTTCTAAGGGTGCAAATTTTTGATTTCACTCCTCACTACCTATCACAGTTTCGAAGGCCATAAAATGCCAAAATAGCACAAAACCCCCCCAAATGACCCCATTTTGGAAAGTAGACACCCCAAGCTATTTACTGAGAGGCATGTTGAGTCCATGGAATATTTTATATTTTGCCAAAAGTTGCGGGAATATTACAAACTTTTTTTTTTTTGCACAAAGTTGTCACTAAATGATATATTGCTCACACATGCTATGGGCAGAAGTCAAATTACACCCCAAAATAAATTCTGCTGCTTCTCCCGAGTACGGGGATACCACATGTGGGGGACTTTTTGGGAGCCTAGCCACGTACGGGACCCCGAAAACCAAGCACTGCCTTCCGGATTTGAATATAAAATGCTATAAAAAACAAACTAACCAGAGTCACCCGTAACACTTATACGGTGATCAGTGGTGAAAGGGTTAACTAGGGGCAATCAGGGGGTTCAAATTTTTATTAGGTAGTATATGGGGGTCCCTGGCGCTATATAAAAACCTGACGGGGAACCTAAATAACTAACTGGCTAACCAGCGTCACCAGTGACACTTATACTGTGATCGCTGGTGAAAGGGGGTGAAAGGGTTAACTAGCAGCAATCAGGGGGTTAAAACCATTATTGGGTAGTATATCGGGGTACCTAGCGCTATAAAAACCTGGCGGTGAACCTAAAAAAATAACTAGCTACCTAGCGACACTAGCGACACTGATGCAGCGTTCAGAAAAATTATCGCTTAGTGACACTGGCAAAAGGGGGTGAAAGGGTTAACTAGCGGAAATCAGGGGGTTAAAACCATTATTGGGTAGTATATCGGGGTACCTAGCGCTATAAAAACCTGGCGGTGAACCTAAAAAAATAACTAGCTACCTAGCGACTGTAGCGACACTAATGCAGCGATCAGAAAAACGATCGCTTAGTGACACTGGCAAAAGGGGGTGAAAGGGTTAACTAGCGGCAATCAGGGGGTTAAAAACATTATTGGGTAGTATATCGGGGTACCTAGCGATATAAAAACCTGGCGGTGAACCTAAAAAAATAACTAGCTACCTAGCGACACATGCAGCGATCAGAAAAATGATCGCTTAGTGACACTGGCAAAAGGGGGTGAAAGGGTTAACTAGCGGCAATCAGGGGGTTAAAAACATTATTGGGTAGTATATCGGGGTACCTAGCGCTATAAAAACCTGGCGGTGAACCTAAAAAAATAACTAGCTACCTAGCGACTGTAGCGACACTAATGCAGCGATCAGAAAAACGATCGCTTAGTGACACTGGCAAAAGGGGGTGAAAGGGTTAACTAGCGGCAATCAGGGGGTTAAAAACATTATTGGGTAGTATATCGGGGTACCTAGCGATATAAAAACCTGGCGGTGAACCTAAAAAAATAACTAGCTACCTAGCGACACTAGCGACACATGCAGCGATCAGAAAAATGATCGCTTAGTGACACTGGCAAAAGGGGGTGAAAGGGTTAACTCTAGGGGCAATCAGGGGGTTAAATCTTTATTGGGGGGTGATAGGGGGCTACCCTGGACCTAACACTAACTGTCCTGACAGTTTTTACTGTCACAACTGACACTGAATGCATTGATCAGTAAAGAAATGATCAATGCAATCAGTGACACTGTGACTGGGGGGGGAGGGGGGGCGGGGGGGGGGATCGGGGGGCGATCGGGGGGGGGATCGGGGGGGGTTTGTGTGCCTGTGTGTACCTACATGTCAGTGTAGTGTTGGTGCACACTTACTTTTACTGTTCTCCTCGTAGTCCGGTCAAAAAGACCGCCCCGAGGAGAATGACATCACTTCCTCCTTCCTGTGTAAACAATACACAGGGGAGGAAGCTTCTCATTGGCCAGGAGCGATCCAGAGGGGGTGGCCGAAAACCAACGGCCATCCCCTCATCACGGAGCGCTCCTGGACCGAATCGGACCGCCGTAACCAGCGGGAGGGGGTCCGATCGGACCCCCCACCCGCTGGAAGGCAATCACGTAGATGTACGTGATTATGCCTGCCTGTGCCATTGTGCTGACGTACAATGGCAATACGGCGGTCCTCAAGTGGTTAACATAAAAATTTTGTATTTTGCATAATTAAAAATTTGGAAGATGCACAGAGTGTGAAAACATGCGCTATCTCCCATTATGGGGGATCAATGTACATGTTTTGTGGAAAGTGTCTGAGATGAAGGGGTTGCAGCCCCAAAGCATGTACATTGATCCCCCATGATGGGAGATAGCACATGTTGACACACTGTGTGCATCTTCCAAATTTGGATTTTTCAGGGGTCACACCCCATGTGATGAAGCCAATATCAGCCCAGTTTGTACATACTCAGGTCTGATATTGTCTTCACTTTTCCAAGTTGAACTTTGTAAGTTCCTGTGTTCTGTATTTTACGGTTTGATACATGCCTGTTTACACAAAAAAAAAACAAGTAAAAAAAAAATATGATTAACCACTTTCAGACCGGACCATTTTGCTGGTAAATGACCAGAGGTCTTTTTACAATTTGGCACTGCGCTGATTTAACTGGTAATTGCGCGGTCATGCAATGTTGTACCCAAACAAAATTTGCGTCCTTTTCTTCCCACAAATAGAGCTTTCTTTTGATGGTATTTGATTGCCTCTGCGATTTTTATTTTTTGCGATATAAATGGAAAAAGACCGCAAATTTTGAAAAAAAATGATATTTTCTACTTTTTGTTATTAGAAAAATCCAATAAACTCAATTTTAGTCATACATTTAGGCCAAAATGTATTCAGCCACATGTCTTTGGTAAAAAAAAAGTCAATAACTGTATATTTATTGGTTTGCGCAAAAGTTGTCACATCTACAACTAAGGTACGTTTTCTGGAATTTACGCAGCTTTTAGTTTACGACTGCCTATCTCATTTCTTGAGGTGCTAAAATGGCAGGGCAGTACAAACCCCCCCCCAAATGACCCCATTTTGGAAAGTAGACCCCCTAAGGAAATTGATAAGTGGCATGTTGAGCCCATTGAATATTTTATTTTTTTGCCTCAAGCGATTGAATAATGACAAAAAAAAAAATATTTTTTTTTTTTTTACACAAAGTTGTCACTAAATGATATATTGCTCACACATGCTATGGGCATATGTGAAATGACACCCCAAAATAAATTCTGCTGCTTCTCCTGAGTACGGGGATACCACACGTGTGGGATTTTTTGGGAGCCTAGCCGCGTACGGGGCCCCGAAAGCCAAGAACCGCCTTCAGGTTTTCTAAGGGCGTAAATATTTGACTTCACTCCTCACTACCTATTACAGTTTTGAAGGCCATAAAATGCCAAGATGGCACAAAACCCCCACAAATGACCCCATTTTAGAAAGTAGACACCCCAAGCTATTTGCTGAGAGGCATGTTGAGTCCATGGAATATTTTATATTTTGCCACAAGTTGCGGGAATATTACAAACTTTAATTTTTTTTTATTTTTTTTCACAAAGTTGTCACTAAATGATATATTGCTCACACATGCCATGGGCATATGTGAAATGACACCCCAAAATAAATTCTGCTGCTTCTCCTGAGTACGGGGATACCACATGTGTGGGATTTTTTGGGAGCCTAGCCGCGTACGGGGCCCCGAAAGCCAAGAACCGCCTTCAGGTTTTCTAAGGGCGTAAATATTTGACTTCACTCCTCACTACCTATTACAGTTTTGAAGGCCATAAAATGCCAAGATGGCACAAAACCCCCACAAATGACCCCATTTTAGAAAGTAGACACCCCAAGCTATTTGCTGAGAGGCATGTTGAGTCCATGGAATATTTTATATTTTGCCACAAGTTGCGGGAAAATTACAAACTTTTTTTTTTATTTATTTTTTTCACAAAGTTGTCACTAAATGACATATTGCTCACGCATGCCATGGGCATATGTGAAATGACACCCCAAAATAAATTCTGCTGCTTCTCCTGAGTACGGGGATACCACACGTGTGGGATTTTTTGGGAGCCTAGCCGCGTATGGGGCCCCGAAAGCCAAGAACCGCCTTCAGGTTTTCTAAGGGCGTAAATATTTGACTTCACTCCTCACTACCTATTACAGTTTTGAAGGCCATAAAATGCCAAGATGGCACAAAACCCCCACAAATGACCCCATTTTAGAAAGTAGACACCCCAAGATATTTGCTGAGAGGCATGTTGAGTCCATGGAATATTTTATATTTTGCCACAAGTTGCGGGAAAATTACAAACTTTAATTTTTTTTTATTTTTTTTCACAAAGTTGTCACTAAATGATATATTGCTCACACATGCCATGGGCATATGTGAAATGACACCCCAAAATAAATTCTGCTGCTTCTCCTGAGTACGGGGATACCACATGTGTGGGATTTTTTGGGAGCCTAGCCGCGTACGGGGCCCCGAAATCCAAGAACCGCCTTCAGGTTTTCTAAGGGCGTAAATATTTGACTTCACTCCTCACTACCTATTACAGTTTTGAAGGCCATAAAATGCCAAGATGGCACAAAACCCCCACAAATGACCCCATTTTAGAAAGTAGACACCCCAAGCTATTTGCTGAGAGGCATGTTGAGTCCATGGAATATTTTATATTTTGCCACAAGTTGTGGGAAAATTACAAACTTTTTTTTTTATTTATTTTTTTCACAAAGTTGTCACTAAATGACATATTGCTCACGCATGCCATGGGCATATGTGAAATGACACCCCAAAATAAATTCTGCTGCTTCTCCTGAGTACGGGGATACCACATATGTGGGACTTTTTGGGAGCCTAGCCGCATACGGGGCCCCCGAAAACCAAGCACCGCCTTCAGGCTTTCTAAGGGCGTTACAGTTTTGAAGGCCATAAAATGCCAAGGTGGCACAAACCCCCCCCCAAATGACCCCATTTTGGAAAGTAGACACCCCTAAATTTAGGGGTACACTAGTGAGACTAGGTAATAAATGGCGGGTGCCCTGAAACTATAAAAAAATAACTAACCAACCAGCGTCACCTGTAACCGTTATATGGTGATCACTGGTGAAAGGGTTAACTAGGGGGCAATCAGGGGGCTTTATGCGGTAGTATATGGGGGTCCCTGGCGCTATAAAAAGCTGCGGCGAACCTAAATACCTACCTGCCTAACTAGCGTCACCTGTGACACTAATACAGCGATCAGAAAAATGATCGCTTATTAGGCTGGGTTCACACTGGAGCGATGCGGGAACGCCACGAATCCGCGGCGGGTTCCCGCATCACATGCCTCCCGGCGGCAGTTCACACTGCCCTATGCGAACTGCTGGGAGTGTCAGTGAAATGTTAATGACACCCCCAGATCAGTTCGCATATCGCAGTGCGATTTGCAAACTCGGATCGCATGGTGTGAACACCCATGCGATCCGATTCTGCTGCGGACCAAAAAAAGGGTCCCGTGCGAGTTTGCGGCGGGTGCGGCGGGTGCGACACGAATTCAGCCATACTATCTGTATGGCTGAACTCGAATCGCACAGAGATCGGATGTGATTTGCACTGCAGTGCGGTGCGAATCACATCCGTTCTCAAACCACTGCAATGTGAACCCAGCCTTAGTGACACTGGCGACGGGGGGTGATCACGGGGTTAAACCTTTATTGGGGGGGTTAGGGGGGTACCTTAGAACTAAAGGGGGCTAACCCTAACTGCCCTAACAGTTATTACAGTCACAAATGACACCCGCCGGGTGATCAGGGGGTTAAACCTTTATTAGGTAATAAATGGCGGGTGCCCTGAAACTATAAAAAAATAACTAACCAACCAGCGTCACCTGTAACAGTTATATGGTGATCACTGGTGAAAGGGTTAACTAGGGGGCAATCAGGGGTAGTAGTATATGGGGGTCCCTGGCGCTATAAAAAGTTGCGGCGAACCTAAATACCTACCTGCCTAACTAGCGTCACCTGTGACACTAATACAGCGATCAGAAAAATGACCGCTTATTAGGCTGGGTTCACACTGGAGCGATGCGGGAATGCCACGAATCCGCGGCGGGTTCCCGCATCGCATGCCTCCCGGCGGCAGTTCACACTGCCCTATGCGAACTGCTGGGAGTGTCAGTGAAATGTTAATGACACCCCCAGATCAGTTCGCATATCGCAGTGCAATCTGCAAACTCGGATCGCATGGTGTGAACACCCATGCGATCCGATTCTGCTGCGGACCAAAAAAAGGGTCCCGTGCGAATTTGCGGCGGGTGCGGCGGGTGTGATGCGAATTCAGCCATACTATCTGTATGGCTGAACTCGAATCGCACAGAGATCGGATGTGATTTGCACTGCAGTGCGGTGCGAATCACATCCGTTCTCATAAACCGCTGCAATGTGAACCCAGCCTTAGTGACACTGGCAACGGGGGGTGATCACGGGGTTAAACCTTTATTGGGGGGGTTAGGGGGGTACATTAGAACTAAAGGGGGCTAACCCTAACTGCCCTAACAGTTATTACAGTCACAAATGACACCAATGCGAAAAAAAAAAAAAATGCAATTGGTGTCACTGTGACTGGGGGGGCAGGGGTAATTGGGGGGGTGATCGGGGGGTAAAGGGGGGGTGTGAGTGTGCCTGGCATGTTCTACTGTATGTGTGGTGTGTTGGTGCAACTCACCGATGCTCTCTCCTCGGTGCCGGAACGAAAAATACCGACACGGAGGAGAGAATACATCACTTCCTCTCCTGTGTTTACATTACAGGAGAGGAAGTGATGTCACGAAGGATTTCCATTCGTCGGGAGCGATCGCGAGGGGGTGGCCATGAATGAATGGCCGTCCCCTCGTCCGGGATCGCTCCCGAACGAATGCCGACCGCCGCAGGCACCGGGGGGGGGCCCGATCGGGCCCCCCACCTGCGGGAAGGCAGGGACTTATATATACGCCCTTATGCCTGCCCGTGCCATTCTGCTGACGTATATCGTCGTGCGGCGGTCGGCAAGTGGTTAAACTCTGTTTTGGATACACAAAATCTCTTGGTTTGTTGTAAAAACCTTTAATAAATGCACATATGAATGTGCTTGTATTAAAAAGTTGAATTCTCAACAATGTGTGGCTTCCTTTTTCATTGGGCTTAAAACGTATTTATAGTCAAATTTGAGTTTGTGCTGAGAAGGAGTGCGATTTACTAAAGGCAGCTCCACTTTGCATTCCAAGTGCAGTTTCAGGTGTACTTTTGCAGTGCACTTGTAGTGCATAGTAGATGTGCCTTTAGTAAAAAGCACCCACAGTGATGTGTAAATTTGGACAATCATGCCATTTTCCTGCCATGGTGCTGAAAATAAGCATGATTTTGGTCAGTAATTCACTACATACATTAATTACAAAAACAAGGTGTGTAGCGGACCCACAACAAAATAACATTATCTGAAGAAGAGACTGTCCCCTCGTCTCGCTCTGAACTTGGGTTTGCACTGTTGGTGAAAAAGGCACAACTTGAAAAAAAACTGGCAAAGTGGGAGGCCACAGTCTGCCATTCCTGTGGCATTGAAGGACACTGTGTAGTGAAACAAGAACAAAAACTAGTAATTTGACAAATCAACATTGCAAGCAGATTAGACACCCACATTTTTGGTCAAAATTCTTATAACATTTTGTGAACTGAGTATTTAAAGCCTAAAGTATAAGGTCCCCTTATGATAGTCATATCCCCCCCCATCTGATGGGCCCTTGCTAAAAAATGAGGGGGGATGTTTAGGACAGGTAACGCTCTCCACTTGATTGAGAGCTGAATGCCTAAATAATGTGTGATACTTTGGGAAGCCCCTCCTTAGTTACACTATTGGCAGCCCACCGGACAGGTAAGAAGTGTCATAATGACAAAATGGAAGGACATTTTGACATTCTGCTATTACATAGCAAGAAAATGTATGTGTTAAAAAAATAAAAATAGCATTTGAAAGTGTTGAGGTAGGCCCTTACACTACATGCTTTGGTGAATTTGTCTATAAATGTGATCATGATAAAGGTATTTAGAGTGTGTATTGGGTTGGGTCAAGTCATCAGATAGAAGATTGCTATCAGCTGAGGTAGCAGTTGGGGAGAGGGGAGTTACTAATGAGTTTGGCACAACTCCAAAAAAACGTCACTTTGCATGAATTGAAGCACACACATCACATTCGTAGAGATTGTAGGGGGTGTTTAGGGGAAAGCAATACTATGGAGCTGCCAAAAGACATTGTTAAGTGACTAGACTATAGTTTTAGGGGCCAAGAAGAGCATGGTGGGGAAGTTAGTGAGGCAAATCTGCATGAGGACAAAGGGGCAGAGCATATGAATTAGAGCATATTGCAATGATGGTAATTAGGGAATGAGGAAAGAAATGCAAGACATTAGCAATCATGAAATACATAGAATGTGATGTTTAAGGATAAAACTTAGCATAATATAGTCCTTCTGCAGGAGTTGAATGATGGCAGAACAGGTCTCTGGAATAATGATCCCCAGAGCCTGGGGGGAGATGCCTGTAGAGAACTTGAGGTCCCGAAGGCTTCTCCCTGTCGCCAAGTAGCGCAACGTGGCGATGAGCATCTGCTCCGGAGTGATGGCTTGCCGCATGCAGGTATCCTGCCTGCTGATATAAGGGGTCAGCAAAGCCAGCAGACGGTGAAAAACGGGGTCCGTCATCCTGAGAAAAATCCAGAAATGATCAAGATTATTCTCGCGGATCTCACAGAGCAAAGGCATGTGGGAGAACTGGTGACGCTGGCACAACCAATTCTTGGTCCACAAACGCCTCCCCTCCCTGTTCATGGACCGGGCTTGTGCCAAAGTAAGAACCCCAACACGAAGCCCCTGCACAGCACAAACTCTACGATGAGTACGTAGACGAAACATGTTTGGAAAACGGTCGGCTGGTCAGAACGGACACCAGAAAGCACCGATAAACAGCAAGGCCTGAAAGGACGACCTGAATAGCAGAAGCAAGCAGACAATAAAAAATGCCTTTCAAAGCATACTATAACAAGATATAGTCCACAATTAGAAGCAAATACTTAATGACTGCACGCACTGATTATCAGATACGCAAAGACAAGCACAAACTGAAGAGCAGTAGCGATCTGAATCACTAATCTGAAAAGCGCGAATCGTCTCTCACCAAACTTCTACTAAAACACGAGATCAGCAGAAGGAGCCCAAAGGGTTCCGGACGTGGTGCTGAACTTCCCTTTTCTAGTCCCGCCGTACACGGCTTACGTCACCGCGTTCTTGGCAACCGCTAAATCAGACAAATTGGCCCGACCGTGTGTATGCAACAGTTTCGGACACAATCCGTCGGACTAAATCCGACGGACAAAATCCGACGGATTTGGTTGGCAGAATCTCCGACCGTGTGTACAGGGGCTAATAGTTCACGTTAAAATCAGGGGTTTGGTTTGCACACATTTTCAAATATATGTGTAAGCTGCAGGACCACTTCACAGCACCCTAGTGTACTGCAGTCCTAATTCTATATACTTTGAGAGCCTCCAAAATTGGAAAATATATATAATAATGGATATATTAAAGGATAAGTTCACCTTTCGTAACATGTTACACCCATATTCAGGGTGTAACATGTAACATGTTATGAATGAATCAGCCCCCGCATCTCCCCGATCCCTGCTGTGACAGCTAGTGGGATTCGTCTCCCTCACCGTTAGCTGCCACACTTTAAAAAAAACGCTCTGGCCGCCCGGCCACGTCACTTATTCACAGTGTCCTGCGAATGGAAAACTGCAATGTCCAGGTGCCTTTGTGGCTGTCGGCTTGTAGTTTTCAAAGAACATGCCCCCTGTCAGATTGTAACTGCTTATGTATGGGATGTACAGGCAAGCAGAGACACTGGCAGATCTGATGGAGACCTGCATTGCACCCGTGCTCTGCTTTACAGGCTCCAAAAAATAAAAATAAATGCACATTTTTTTTACATGCAAAAAAATATGCATTTATTATTTTTTTCCAAAAAGTGAACTTACAGTATCCTTTAGACCCCTTTCACACCAGGGCGTTTTGCAGGCGCTATAGCGTTAGAAATAGCGCCTGCAATCCGCCCTAAAGAAGCTGCACCATTGTCTGTAGTGTGAAAGCCCTGAGGGCTTTCACACTACAGCGGTGCGCTGGCAGCACGTCAGAAAAAAGTCCTGCCAGCAGCTTCTTTGGAGCGGTGAAGGAGCGGTGTGTTTACCACTCCTTCACCGCTGCTGCCCATTGAAATCAATGGGGCAGCGCTGTAATGCCGCCGGCAAAACGCTGCTATTGCGGCGTATTGCCGGCGGGTTTAACCCTTTTGCGGCCGCTAGCGGGGGGTAAAAGCGCCCCGCTAGCGGCCGAAATACGCCGCAAATCCACCGCAAATCCAGCGGTAAAACGCCGCTAAAAATAGCGGCGTTTTACCGCCGACGCAAGGTGCGGTGTGGTGTGAAAGGGGTCTTAAAGTGGTTGTAAACCTAGCTACACCACTTTTACCTACAGGTAAGCCTATAACAAGGCTTACCTGTAGGTACCTTGAATATTTCCTAAACTTGCACAGTTTAGGAGATATTAAGTATATGCGCTGCTGCCAACGTCATTGGCGCATGCGCACTGAAGAAGCGTTGGCATGGAGAGACCGGCTGCTCCCACGTGCATGCGCGGAAGTGACATCATTGCGGCCCTAGCCAATAACAGCACCACAAGCGCAATGTTTGTTTTCAGCACAGCTAGTAGGATTAGTCTCCCTCCCCGTTAGCTGCCACACTTTAAAAAATGCACTGGCTGCCCGGCCACGTCACTTTTTCACAGTGTCCTGAGAATCGAAATGCGTGGCACAACACGTGTTACCTGTGTTTTGTCGCGTGTTCAGGAAATGTGAGGTGAGAATGGAGCCAGACTGATTTTAATTTTAAAGGGAATCAAACAATCAAGTCTGATTGGAGGAATCTTTTGATTGGCGCTAACGCTGAGGAGCGATCCCAAGTCTGGCTTGGACAGTTTATTGATGTATTTCTTTGCACAGGGTGATTTGTGATGGTTGTTGGCACATTTTTGTATAGAATAATTTATTTTATCGCTATGAAGAGAAGGAGCTTTTTCTATATTTAATAGGAGCAATACTAGTGTAGAATTTTGCATTGATTTCCCGATCCCTCTCCCCAGTAGGGACTTTCTATGCACACACATGACTTTAATACTAAGCGATGCACAGAGCAGCCTCAGCCGTCTAGGAGGAGCGATGAGCAGGCACGTCTACAGGAAACCGGGGATGCCAGGCTCCATATAAGCTGGGCAGTGTTGTCGCTGTGATTTGTCCTGTCCTGCCTCTCCGGGTGCTGGGATGCCAGACCCCGGCTTAGTGATGTTATCTCCCCAGGAGGCCGCCAAGATCTACCATGCCAATTATATCCGCAATTCCAGGGCCATAGGGGTGCTGTGGGCAATCTTCACCATATGCTTCGCCATCGTCAACATTGTGTGTTTCATCCAACCCTACTGGATAGGGGACGGGGTGGACACCCCCCAGGCGGGCTACTTCGGACTCTTCCATTATTGTATCGGCAGCGGCTTCTCCAAAGAGCTCACCTGTACCGGCAGCTTCACCGATTTCTCCTCCATCCCCTCCGGAGCCTTCAAAGCAGCCTCGTTCTTCATTGGCCTGTCCATGACACTCATCATCTCCTGCATCGTGTCCTTCGTTCTCTTCTTCTTCTGTAACACGGCCACTGTGTACAAGATCTGTGCCTGGATGCAGCTCTCCTCCGGTGAGTCCATCAGCCCTGCCATCACCAGCCTTGCCATCATCACCACTGCCTTCACCAGCCCTGCCATCATCACCACTGCCATACACTGAGGTCTACATGTCCTCTGATAGGCCACACAGTGACAGCTCCTGACTGTACACTGGGGTCTACATTTCCTCTCATAGGCCAGACATTGAGTGCTCCTGACCCCACACTGGGGTATACATGTCCTCTCATAGGCCACACATTGACAGCTCTGGGGTCTACATGGCCTCTGATAGGCCACACAGTGACAGCTCCTGACTCAACACTGGGGTCTACATGCCATCTGATAGGCCAGACACTGACAGCTCCTGACTTTACACTGGGGGTCTACATGTCCTTTGATAGGCCACACAGTGACATCTCCTGACACCACACTGGGGTCTACATGTCCTCTGATAGACCAGGCATTGACAGCTCCTGACTCTACACTGGGGTCTACATGTCCTTTGATAGGCCACATACTGACAACTCCTGACTAGGGATGAGCCGAACACCCCCCGGTTCGGTTCGCACCAGAACTTTCGAACGGACCCCACGTTCGTTACGAACGTTAGAACCCCATTGAAGTCTATGGGACTCGAACGTTCGAAATGGAAAGTGCTAATTTTAACGGCTAATATGCAAGATACTGTCCTAAAAAGGGTTTGGGGACCTGACTCCTGCCTCAGGGGACATGGGTCAATGCAAAAAAAAGTTTTAAAAACGGGCGTTTTGGTGGGAGCACTGATTTTAATGACGATTAAAGTGAAATATTCCTTTAAATATGGTGCCTGGGGGGTGTCTGTAGTATGCCTGTGAAGTGCCACGTGTTTCCCGTGTTTAGAACAGTCCCTGCACAAAATGACATTAAACGGAAATAACACCATTTAAAACTGCTTGCGGTTTTAATGTTATATCTGGTTCCTGCAATATGGTTGAAAATCATTGAGAAAAATGGCATGGGTAGCCCTCCCTGCCCATTACCAGCCTATTTGGGTCTTGTACGCATATTAAGGGGAACCCTGTACCCATATTAAAAAAAGGAAATGCGTGTGGCCCCCAGGCCCTGTATACTCAGAACAGCAGTATACAGGCGGTGCAAACAAGACAGGGACTGTGTAGGTTTGTTGTGTTAAGTTGAATCGGTTTGTAATTTTCAACTGGTACATTTTTAAAGTGTAGCTCCAGTCAGAAAAACTATTTTTAAGCTTTTTGGAAAACATAGGGAAGGGTTATCACCCCTGTATAATTTGTTTTGTCGTCCATCTTTTTTCATCTCACTTGCTGCTGTCTGATGTTTGTAAGTTGGATGTTTGAAAGTAGGGGCCTGCCCTATATGCTCTGCAGAAATGGCGGAACAAGGTGTTGGTTTTGCCACAACATTGTAAGCCCTCAAAGTGACTCTTGGTGGGCGCTGGAGCGCCCTGCTGTGAACGATTATATCAAGAATTGTAATTACATGCCATTGTTGAACAGTGGTAGAAAAATTGACCTTTGGTGGTTGTGGTGCTGGTGCCACAACACTATAAGTCCTCACCGTTACTCTGGGTGGGCACAGGAAGGGGCCCTCCTGTGAAATATTATATCAAGAATTGTAATTACATGTCCCTGTTAAACAGGGGCAGAAAAATTTGGCCTTAGGCACTGCTGCTGGTGCCACCACACTGCAACCTCTTCCATATACTCTAGTTTTTTTGCTGGAATTAGCCCTGCTGCAAAGCATTGCATCAAAAATTGTACTTAAACGCCCCTGTTAAACAGGGGCAGAAAAATTGGGCCTTAGGCTGAGGTGAATATCGCGGTGTATACTGCGGTCAGGGCACGCAGACAATAACCAGAAAACAGCAGAGATAAAGGGGTATATACAGATGTATACTGTGCTGTGCTGGAGGCACACACAACTTCCAATAACTCCTGCAGATGGCAATTGGGCTCAAATAGAGAACAGCTATGTAGGTGGATTATAGCGGTATGTACTGGGTACAGAGCATGCAGACAGCACGCACTATCTCCTAACACTACTGACTGCAAGCTCTATTATTAAAGATAGATCACTAGCTATATAGGTGAGGTGAATATCGTGGTGTATACTGCGGTCAGGGCACGCAGACAATAACCAGAAAACAGCAGAGATAAAGGGGTATATACAGATGTATACTGTGCTGTGCTGGAGGCACACACAACTTCCAATAACTCCTGCAGATGGCAATTGGGCTCAAATAGAGAACAGCTATGTAGGTGGATTATAGCGGTATGTACTGGGTACAGAGCATGCAGACAGCACGCACTATCTCCTAACACTACTGACTGCAAGCTCTATTATTAAAGATGGATCACTAGCTATATAGGTGAGGTGAATATAGTGGTGTATACTGCGGTCAGGGCACGCAGACAATAACCAGAAAACAGCAGAGATAAAGGGGTATATACAGATGTATACTGTGCTGTGCTGTAGGCACACACAACTTCCAATAACTCCTGCAGATGGCAATTGGGCTCAAATAGAGAACAGCTATGTAGGTGGATTATAGCGGTATGTACTGGGTACAGAGCACGCAGACAGCACGCACATCTCCTAACACTACTGACTGCAAGCTCTATTATTAAAGATAGATCACTAGCTATATAGGTGAGGTGAATATAGTGGTGTATACTGCGGTCAGGGCACAGGCAACAACCACTACACAAGAGCAAGATAGGAAATCAGCCAAAAACGATCGGTGTGTAACTGTGTTGAAGGTACACAGAACACCCACTGCTTCAGATGCCAACACACTACACGAGGCCGCCTCAAAGGCGGCCTTATATAGTGTGGGGCGTGCACTACACAGCCTGAGCTATGATTGGCCACAGGCATCCTGCCTGTGGCCAATCATGGCTCTCCTCGCTGCTGGCGCTGCGATTGGCCAAGCATGCGGGGTCACAGTGCATGCTTGGCCAATCATGAGCCAGCAATGCACTGCGTCATCGCAGTGCATTGTGGGCCGTGCGCGCCATACGAATTTTGACGCGAACGGACCAAGAGTTCGGATTTCGCCGAACGGCCGAACAGCCAATGTTCGAGTCGAACACGAAGCTCATCCCTACTCCTGACACCACACTGGGAATCTACATGTCCTCTGATAGGCCACACAGTGAAAACTCCTGACATCACTCTGGGGGTCTACATGTCCTCTGATAGACCAGGCATTGACAGCTCCTGACTCTACACTTGGGTCTAAATGTCCTTTGATAAGCCATATTTTGAGAGCTCTTGACATCACACTGGGGAGTTTACATGTTCTCTGATAGGCCACACATTGACAGCTCCTGACACCACACTGGGGAGTTTACATGTTCTCTGATAGGCCACACATTGACAGCTCCTGACACCACACAGGAGTCTACGTGTCCTCTCATTGGTCACGCATTGAAAGCTCTTGACCACAATTGGAGTCTACAAGTCCTCTGATAGGCTAGACATTTACAGCTCCTGACTCCACACTGGGGGGTATACATGTTATCTGATAGGCCACACATTGACAGCTCCTGACTCCACACTGGGGTCTACATTTCATCTGATAGACCAGACATTGATAGCTCCTGAGACCACACTGGGGGTCTACATGTCCTCTGATAGGCCACACATTTACAGCTCTTGACACCACACTGGGAGTCTACAAGCCCTCTGATAGACCACAGAGTGACAGCTCCTAACTCCACACTGGGGTTTACATGTCTTCTAATAGGCCATACATTGACCATTGATGGCTCCTGATTCCACACTGGCGTCTACATGTCCTCTGATAAGCCACACATTTACAACTCCTGATTCCACACTGGGGGTCTACATGTCCCTTGATAGGCCACACATTGAGAGCTCCCGACACCACACTCGGGGTCTACATGTCCTCTCATAGGCCACACAGGGACCGTTCCTGACTCCACACATGTTCTCTTAAATACCAGACAGTGACAGCTCCTGACACCACACTTGGGGTCTAAATGTCTTCTGATAGGCCATATTTTGAGAGCTCTTGACAGCACACTGGGGGGTATACATGTCCTCTTATAGGCCACACATTAACAGCTCCTGACACCACACTGGGGGTCTACATGTCCTCTGATTGGTCACACATTGAAAGCTCTTGACCACAATGGGATTCTACAAGTCCTCTGATAGGCTAGACATTTACCTCTCCTGACTCTACACTGGGGTCTACATGTTCTCTGACAGGCCAGACACTGACAGCTCCTGACTTTACACTGGGGGTCTACATGTCCTATCATAGGCCAGACATTGACAGCTCCTGAATCTACACTGGGGTCTACATGCCCTCTGATAGCCCTGGACAGTGACAGGTCCTGACTCTACACTGGGGGTCTACATGTCGTATCATAGGCCAGACATTGAGAGCTCCTGACTCCACACTGAGGGGCTACATGTTCTCTCATAGGCCAGACAGTGACAGCTTCTGACTCCACACTGGGGGTCTACATGTCCTCTCATAGGCCAGACAGTGACAGCTTTTGACTCCACACTGGGGGTCTACATGTCCTCTCATAGGCCAGACAGTGACAGCTTCTGTCTCTACACTAGGGTTGCCACCTTTTCTTCAAGCCAAACCCGAACACCTTAGCAGCGCATGGAATTTTTTTTTAAGGGGGTCTCTGCCTACCAATCCCTCCACTTACATTAGAGTTTCCAGCTTTCCCTCTTAAATTAGGGTTCCCAAAGCCCACTTACATCAGAATCCACAGGGCACCCCTTACATCTGAGTCTTTCTTACCTTAGTGTACTCACTCACTCAGAGGCAGGAGAGAGAATAAAGGGAAGGGGGAGACTTCAGTCACTGACATTGCTCACTCACCCGAGGATGGAGGCTCAGGTATCGCCACCTTTCATCCACAACGTATCTGCCAGTCCAGTTGCTGAGCTCCAAATTTCCAGCTTCTAGGATTGTCTATCTCCAGGATCTCACTGGTTCCTCCTGCCAACCTCCAAGTCTCTGCATAAGGCAGAAATGACATGGAGGTCAGCAAAGGGAACCAAAAAAGAACTGTGGAGGACTCAAGAAATTGTCACTCATGGAATTTTGTTTTCCCAATGGACTTCAGGCGCAAATTTTCAGCAATAGAGTGCTACAGGGTATTAGTGGTAAATATTCAATTTCTTCTTTACAGGTACTTGCTTGATTAAGGCTTATTTGGCATAATTTACACTCATGGTAGTGGGCAGTAAAAACAGGTGATGAGCCACGTTTTTACCATCACCCCCCCCCCCCCCCCTAACTGCATAGGCAATCATACTGGGGTATACACAAACCCAAGTTGCCCCCCCCCCTTCACACTTGGTGGGCAGTACAAGTGAATGGGACTGTTAAGCAGTGGTTAGGACTTTTAGGGGTTAAAACAGGCAGGGGACAGAATGCCACCTCACCACCTGTCATCATAACCCTCAGAAGAGTGATTCATTGCAGAATGCCACCACAAGTGTAAAACAAGCCCCGACATTCCACAATGACATGACCGATGTTAATCCAATTTATATTATGGTATGTGCCTTTGTGCTACTGTATAATATTGTTAAACCAAGACTAGAAAATGTATTTAACCTGACTTTAGAGAAATATGGGGACTGCCATTATTGAGCTCCTTCTAAAAATGCTAGTTGGATGTTGTGCTAAAATGCTGCTATAGTTACATAGTGTAGGCGAGGTTGAAAAAAGACAAAAAAAAAGACAAAAAGTCCATCAAGTCCAACCTATGTTTGTGATTAGTTAGATTATGTATGTTGCGGTTGCTCAGGTGCTTATCTAATAGTGTTTTGAAACTATCGATGCCACAACCCCCCCCCCCCCCCCCCCCCCCGCTGAAACCACCGCCTGTGGAAGGGAATTCCACATCCTTGCCGCTCTTACAGTAAAGAACCCTGTACGCAGTTTAAGGTTAAAACTCTTTTCTTATTTTAATAAGTGGCCACGTGTCTTATTAACCACTTAAGACCAGGCCTCTTTTTTAGATGTATTGTTTACAAGTTAAAAACATTTTTTTTGCTAGAAAATTACCCCCAAACATTATACATTTTTTTCTAACTCCCTAGAGAATAAAATGGCGGTCGTTGCAATACTTTCTGTCACACCGTATTTGTGCAGCAGTCTTACAAGTGCACTTTAAAAAAAAAAAAACACTTCTTTGAATTAAAAAAATAAGACAACAGTAAAGTTAGCCAATTTTTTTTTAATATTGTGAAAGATAATGGTACAACGAGTAAATTGATACCCAACATGTCATGCTTCAAAATTGCACATGCTCGTGGAATGGTGACAAGCTTTTACCCTTAAAAATCTCCATAGGCAACATTTCTAAAATTCTATAGGTTGTATTTTTTGTGTTACAGAGGAGGTCTAGGGCTAGAATTACTGCTCTACCGATCACGGCTATACCTCACATGTGTGGTTTGAACACCGTTTTCATATGCGGGCGCTACTCACTTATGTGTTTGCTTCTGCACGAGAGCTCGGTGGGACAGGGCGCATTTAAAAAAAAAATTATTTTATTTTACCTTTTACTTTTTTATTTTTACACTGTTTGAAAAAAAAAAAATGTTGTCACCTTTATTCCTATTACACATGTAAACATCCCTTGTAATAGAAAAAAAACATGACAGGACCTCTTAAATATGAGATCTGGGGTCAAACAGACCTCAAATCTCATATTTACACAAAAATGCAATAAAAAAAATATTTCATTTAACCACTTCCCGACGGTGCACGCCGATGTACGTCGGCAGAATGGCACGGGCAGGCATATTGGTGTACAGGTACAGCCAATTTTAAATGCCGCCCTGCCATCGTGAGCGCGCCGCCGGCGCGCTCGCATGCCGGTTGGGACCCCCGTGAGTCTGGTCACGGGTCCCGCGGACTCGATCGCCGTGGGCATACCCGCGATCATCTCACGGGGCGGCTGAACTGGGAGATGCCGTTGTAAACAGCATCTTCCCTTTCTGCCTAGCAACAAGTGATGCTGATCTCTGCTCCATGTGATTAGAGCAGAGATCAGTGTTCACTAAAAGAAAGCCCAGCCCCCAACACTTAGTAACACGCCCCTAGGAACACTTAATCCCTACACTGCCACCCACTGGTTAACCCCTTCACTGTCAGTGTCATTTACACAGGAATCACTGCATTTGTATAGCAGTGATTGTCCAATGTGTCCGCCATAATGTCGCAGTCACAATAAAAATCGCTTATCGCCGACCATTACTAGTAAAAAAAAATTATTAATAAAAATGCCATAAACTATCCCCTATTTTGTAAATGCTATAACTTTTGCACAAACCAATCAATAATCGCTTATTGCGATTTTTTTTACCAAAAATATATAGAAGAATACGTATCGGCCTAAACTGAGGGAAAAAAATGTTTTTTTATATATTTTTGGGGGATATTTATTATAACAAAAAGTAAAAAATAATGCGGATTTTTTTTTCAAAATTGTCGCTCTATTTTTGTTTATAGCGCAAAAAATAAAAACCGCAGGGGTGATCAAATACCACCAAAAGAAAGCTCTATTTGTGGAAAAAAAAGGACGTCAATTTTGTTTGGGAGTCACGTCGCATGACCACGCAATTGTCAGTTAAATCGACGCTGTGACGAATCGCAAAAAGTGGTCTGGTCTTTGAAGTGGTTAAAAAAAAGAAAAAAAAGGGGGCCCTTTAAGAGCTATGGGCAGAAGTGACATTTTGAAGTCACTTCCGCCCTGCAGTGTCATGGAGAGGGCTGGGGGCCATCTTTCCCTCACTCGTCTTCATGCACAGCCACGGGAAGGATCCGATTGCCTCTGCCTCTGCCGACGGCTCTGGTAAACAGCGGTGGGCACTGGATCGCGGTAGGGGGCCCCTCTCCCGCCGCCGATAAAAGTGATCTCACAGCGAATCCGCTGCTGAGACCACTTTTATCTTGTACCAGACCACTGGCTGAACACAGGGACACCGGGGTTATGGCAGCTAGCTGCTGCCATAACAACGATATCTGTCCTCAAATTGAGGCTGTATATTGGCGTGCAGCGGTCTGGAAGTGCTTAAACTCCCTTCCGTGAAAATATTTTATCCCTATTGTGGGGGCACCAGTACGGTATCTGTAAATTGAAATCATATCCCCTCTCAAGCGTCTCTTCGTCAGAGAGAATAAGTTCAGTGGTTGTAACCTTTCTTCATATTTAATGTCCTCCAGTCCCTTTCTTAGCTTTGTTGCCCTTCTTTGTACTTGCTGCATTTCCAGTACATCCTTCCTGAGGACTTGTGCCCAGAACTGGACAGCATACTCCAGGTGAGGCTGGACCAGAATCTTGTAGAGTGGGAGAATTATCGCTTTATCTCTGGAGTTAATCTCCTTTTTAATGCATTCCAATATTCTGTTTTCTTTGTTAGCAGCAGCTTGGCATTGCATGGCATTGCTGAGCCTATCATCTACTAGGACCCCAAGGTTCTTTTCCATCCTAGTTTTCCCCAGAGGTTCATCCTCTAGTAAGTAGATTGCATTCATATTTTTGCCACCCAAATGCATTATTTTACATTTTTCTACATTAAACCTCATTTGCCATGCAGTTGCCTACCCCATTAATTTGTTCAGATCTTGCAAGGTTTCCACATCCTGCGGAGAAGTTATTGCCCTGCTTAGCTTAGTGTTGTCCATAAATACAGAAATGTAACTGTTTATCCCATTCTCCAGGTCGTTTATGAACAAATTAAATAGGATTGGTCCCAGCACAGAACCCTGGAGGACCCCACTACTCACCCCTGCCCATTCCGAGTATTCCCCATTTATCACCACCCTCTGAACTCGCCCTTGTAGCCAGTTTTCAATCCATGTATTTACCCTATGGTCCATGCCAATGAACCTTACTTTGTACAGTAAACGTTTATGGGGACCTGTGGCAAATGCTTTTGCAAAATCCAGATACACCATGCCTACGGGCCTTCCTTTATCTAGATGGAAACTCACCTCCTCATAGAAGGTTAATAGATTGGTTTGGCAAGAATCCATGCTGATTACTGCTAATGATACTGTTTTCTTTACTAAAATCTTGTATATAGTCCATTATCATCCCCTCCAAGAGCTTGCATACTATTGATGTTAGGCTAACTGGTCTGTAATTCCCAGGGATGTATTTTGGCCCTTTTTTAAATATTGGTGCTACATTGGCTTATCTCCAATTAGCTGGTAACATTCCAGTCAGTAGACTGTCAGTAAAAATTAGGAACAATGGTCTGGCAATTACTTGACTGAGTTCCCTAAGTACCCTCGGCCACAAGCTATCTGGTCGCAGTGATTTATTAATGTTAAGTTTCCCAAGTCTATTTATAATTCTGTCCTATAATTCTTTGCCATGAGGGGGCTTCCTGTGATGTGTCATGAGGACAAACAGTGCAGTTTTTGTTACTGAAGACCCCCGATTCCCTCGTGAAGACTGAGGAGAAGAATACATTAAATACCTTCGCCATCTCCCCATCCTTTGAAGCCAAATACATATCTTGTTGCATTCTTTGTAAAATCTGAATGCTGATCCCTCAGCCTTGTATTTTTTTGAAGGCCTTCTCCTTTGCATTTAAATACTTTATATGTCAATGACTTGGAAAAAGTATGAAATCAGAAAGGCCAGAGAAAAGTCAAAAAGTTTATCTGAATTCTTGTTTTGGATCAGTGACTGAAAGTATTGAAGAGGGTTGGCATGGCAGCCAGACAGTTTTCATGTTCCTCTCATGACAAGTTTCCTCAGAAACCATAGACTCATTCACACAACAAGGTGCATCATAACAATGCAGGTTACAGTAGCACATAGAAAACTCTCTGAGGCTGCATTCTCACCTGGGCGTTTTGAATTGCGGGTAGGATTACCGCAATTCTGCCTGCGATTTAAAAATGCTCTGCTAAAATGAAAAATCACACAAAACAGATTTCAGATGCTGTTTATTTTAATAGCACCTAAAAATGCAGTGCAGTTCTGCCGCAACTGTCGTGTGATGAATTGTAGTCACCACAAACCGCATCGCACAAAGCTTGTCGCCCGAAAGAAATCCTGATTCTTTTTTGTGTGTGAGGCCGCGTACACACGCATGGACTGTTTGCCCAACCTTGTTCGTCAAACAGTTTCGGCAAACAGTCCGCTCAAAATTTGCATGAGCGGACTTGCCCACACACGAGCGGACTGTTTGACGAACAAGGTTGGGCAAACAGTTCGCTCAACTTTTGAAATGAACGGACTCGCCCACGTAAGGAGGAGGCAAATCCGCCCATTTCGAGCGTGTGTACAGGTAGGCGGGGCCCGCGAAGGAGACGTCGCGGGATGCGCCGCCTGGAATGGGCTTAAAGGGGAACCCCAACGCCGAAAAAAATCGGCGTGGGGGTTCCCCCAAAGTCCACACCAGACCCTTGTCCGAGCACGCTACCCGGCCGGCCAGGAAAGGGGGGCGAGCGAGCGCGCCCCCCCTCCTGAGCCGTACCAGGCCGCGTGCCCTCAACATGGGGGGGTGCCTTGGGGAAGGGGGGGCCGCGCGGCCCCCCCACCCCAAAGCACCTTGTCCCCATGTTGATGAGGACAAGGGCCTCTTCCCGACAACCCTGGCCGTTGGTTGTCGGGGTCTGCGGGCGGGGGGCTTATCGGAATCCGGGAGCCCCCTTTAAGAAGGGGGCCCCCGGATACCGGCCCCCCACCCTATGTGAATGAGTTTGGGGTACAATGTACCCCTACCCATTCACCTGTGAAATAAAGTACAAAAAAAAACACAACACAGGGAAAAAATATTTTATTGCACAGCTCCGGGGGTCTTCTCGCCGGACTCCTCCGCTATCTGTGTGTAGCTCTTTTACTAGCGGAGGAGTCCGGCTTTCTTCCTCCCCGCCGCCGGCCTCTTCTCCCGACTTCGGGGGTCTTGTCCCCCTCTTCGGTTCTTCTGCCGGGCCACCGCGCCTTCTTGTAGCTCTTTTACAGGCGGTGGCCCGGTCTTCTGTCGCCGCTGCCTTCCGTTCTTCTGTCGCCGCCTTCGGTTCTTCTGCCGGGCCACCGCGCCTTCTTGTAGCTCTTTTACAGGCGGTGGCCCGGTCTTCTGTCGCCGCTGTCGTCGCCGCCGCCGCCGCCTTCCGTTCTTGTTCTTCTTCTTGTTCTTCTTCTTCTTCTTCTTCTCCTGGAGATGTTGACTCGACGAGCTCTCCGGCCGGAATGCCAGGGACACGCTCCGCTGCCACTTATATAGTGACAATGGGGCGGTGTCACATGGTATATGTCACATGGGTTGGTCACATGGTGACCCCGCCCCCTTACGATGTCATAGTCCCCATGTGACATCAACCCATGTGACCAACCCATGTGACATATACCATGTGACACCGCCCCATTGTCACTATATAAGTGACCGCACAGCGCGGCTCTGGCATTCCGGCCGGAGAGCTCGTCGAGTCAACATCTCCAGGAGAAGAAGAAGAAGAACAAGAAGAAGAACAAGAACGGAAGGCGGCGGCGGCGACGACAGCGGCGACAGAAGACCGGGCCACCGCCTGTAAAAGAGCTACAAGAAGGCACGGTGGCCCGGCAGAAGAACCGAAGGCGGCGACAGAAGAACGGAAGGCAGCGGCGACAGAAGACCGGGCCACCGCCTGTAAAAGAGCTACAAGAAGGCGCGGTGGCCCGGCAGAAGAACCGAAGAGGGGGACAAGACCCCCGAAGTCGGGAGAAGAGGCCGGCGGCGGGGAGGAAGAAAGCCGGACTCCTCCGCTAGTAAAAGAGCTACACACAGATAGCGGAGGAGTCCGGCGAGAAGAACCCCGAAGACGGAAGACCCCCGGAGCTGTGCAATAAAATATTTTTTCCCTGTGTTGTGTTTTTTTTTGTACTTTATTTCACAGGTGAATGGGTAGGGGTACATTGTACCCCATACTCATTCACATAGGGTGGGGGGCCGGTATCCGGGGGCCCCCTTCTTAAAGGGGGCTCCCGGATTCCGATAAGCCCCCCGCCCGCAGACCCCGACAACCAATGGCCAGGGTTGTCGGGAAGAGGCCCTTGTCCTCATCAACATGGGGACAAGGTGCTTTGGGGTGGGGGGGCCGCGCGGCCCCCCTTCCCCAAGGCACCCCCCATGTTGAGGGCACGCGGCCTGGTACGGCTCAGGAGGGGGGAAGCGCTCGCTCGCCCCCCTTTCCTGGCCGGCCGGGTAGCGTGCTCGGACAAGGGTCTGGTGTGGACTTTGGGGGAACCCCCACGCCGATTTTTTTCGGCGTTGGGGTTCCCCTTTAAGCCCATTCCAGGCGGCGGAGCCCGCGACGTCTCCTTCGCGGGCCCCGCCTACCTGTACACGCGCTCGAAATGGGCGGACTTTCCGAGCGGGAACAGTCCGCTCATTTCGAAAGTACAGCGGACAGGCCCACACACGGGCGGACTGTTCGCTCAAACACAGTTTCAGCGGACAGTTTTTCGGAATTTCCGAAAGACTTTGTCCGTCCAACTGTCCGCTGAAACTGTCCGCTGAAAGCCCACACACGAGCGGACTGTCCGCCCAAACACTGTTCAGCGGACAAGGTTGGGCGAACAGTCCGCCCGTGTGTACGCGGCCTCAAGCTGCACATGATGCGGTTTGCTGTGACTGCAGTGTGATTTATCGGCGACAATCAGGGCACTGCATTTTTAGGTGCCATTAAAATAAATGGCATCTGAAATTCGTGTTGTGCGATTTGTCATTTTAACAGAGCACTTTGTGGGCAGAATTGCATGCGATCCTATACGCTCAATTGTGAATGCAACCTGACTGCGTGTGTTGTGGTGCATTGTCCCAGATTGTTAGTTGTGCCACAATGCACGTATACATACTTGTGCTGAGGATCCCAAATCTCTCGAAGATGCTCCTGCACCAGCTACAGCATCACACTGCTGGTTCACTCTTAGCCCTTGTACACACGATCGGAGAATGTGTGTGGTATGCATCGGACTGTTTCCGTCAGAATATCCGTCGGACCAAATTTTCCAACTTGCCGGAAATATTTTCTGACAAAATGCTCCGATCGGACTTACTCCGATCATGTGTAGAGAATTCCGATCGGACAAAGTGCCACGCATGCTCAGATCAAATTCCTACATCAAAGCTATTGGCTACTAGCCTGAACGTAGTCCCATCGTAACGAAATTACGTCATTACGTTCTGAAAGATTGAATTTTCCGACAACTTTGTCCGACCGTGTGTATGCAACAGTTTCGGACAAGGTACGTCGTACAAAATCCGACGGATTTGGTTGTCGGAATCTCCGACCGTGTGTACAAGGGCTTAGACCTTGTTTACACGGACATAATTAAGCGTACACCAGTGTGAAGGTCATGTTTTGGCAGCATGGTTTGTACAAGTGTTCCGTGCTCTTGCGATCCTATTCATGTCAAATAGAATGCAGCGGCTGCATGGACATAGCTGCTGCTCCCAGTTTAACATCCGTGCGGGTGCAGGTGCGCGTCCCAAAATGCAGACAGTGTGAGTTCATGTTGCTAGTCATTTTAGTCAAACGCAGAGAAAAAAAGGCTGCATTTGACATGTTTTGCCTGGTGTTTAAACGCACAGTAATAGGACAAGCTGCATCCAAAATATATTGTGCAACATAAAGCAGGTCAAACGTAGCAGCCTCTGCACAACTTTGTATACTCTGCAATGAAAGTCAATTGGATTTTGCTGGCCTGGGCTTCAGGCACGTTCTAGATCCACGTCAAATGCGGGAAAACACATTCTCAACAAAATAATTCACATGCTTTTTTACAGCAAATCTTAAAAAAAAAAAAAAAAAAAAGGTCAGCTTTACTGCTTGTCCCTTACACTCCAAACAGAAATAGCTTTAACCCTCAAAACTTTTACAAAAAAAAGATAAAATAAATATTTACCACAAGCCAAAAATGCTATTTAAAGTGATACTAAAGTCTTGTTTTTTTTTTCTTTTAAAAACCACAAACATGTTATACCTAACATGTTATATGCAGTGGTTTTGCACAGAGTAGCCTGTTCTCTGAGTCCCTCACCGACACTCCAGGCCCTTCCCTCCTGTTGAGTGCCCCCACAAGCAGCTTGCTATGGGGGCATCCAAGCCAAGTCGCAGCTTTGTGTGTCCATTCAGACACGGAGCCGCGGTTCGGTCCCACCCTTTTCTCCTCGTTGGCTAACTGACTGTGATTGAAAGCAGCAGGAGCCAGTGCTGCTTTGTCTCAGTCAATAAGGAGGTAGAGTCCCGGCGGCCAAGGTACCCCTGAACATTGCTGGATTGAGATGGGGCTCAGGTAAGTATTAGGGGGGCTGAGGGGGACTGCTGCACACTGAAGGTTTGTTATCGTAATACAATTACTTTAATTCATTTTTAATATTCAAAGCAAGCTCACCTATCTGTACATGTCTCCACATTTATTTTGTTTAGAGATCACTTTGAAACATACCCCCTAGCATTTCTGGCCGTGGCCATCTTGAGTAAGGGCAGATGATTCATGTAGAATTTACTTCCTGGAATCCATCTGTGCAGGCATGCAGGTGTTCTGTCAGATTAGGCGACCCGTCATATTTCGTAACGGAAGTGACGGTCTGTCATGCCCATCTTGGTACACCCCTCACTCGCCCACACTAAGCCTACAGTCTGCAGTTGCCAAGCGGACATCTTTTTACACCAAAATCTTGAATTTTACACTTATTTTTACTAACCTGAGCTTATATCGTCAAATACAATATTTAGAGCCCGTGACACTGTTTTGATGTTGAATTTTAAAAGCAGCGGCGGCAAGCCTGCTGATCTCACACATTTGCCAATGTGACAGAACACCGCTGCTTTTAAAATTCAACATCAAAACAGTGTCACGGACTTCTGAATACTGTATTTGCCGATATAAGCTCAGTTTAGTGGTAAAAATAAGTGTGAAATTCAAGATTTCGGTGGATGTGCTGGTATTCTACAAGCTTCACATTCTTCATATATCAGTTCCAGTAACAACTAATCATTACATGTTGGTTTCTCTTGGCACTGGTTACCATCATGAACAGATTGCCATTGTCTTAGAATTCTGTTCCTACATCCATGGCTGCTAGCCTTTGCTAGTAGGCTGTGTTTGAAATTGTATTCTGTTGCAAAAGTTTGAAGATCGCTAATTAGGAGAAATGTAATATGGTAAAATTACAGATCACCAAACCCAAAGAAGAGCCTTTCTCAAAATATAATTAATATAATTACGGAAACTAGGTCTTTCACTGCAGTTGTTTGTATGCTTTACCACTGATGCTCAGATCTAAACCATGCACTACCCAGGGGCGTTTTATGAAATCAGTTGGCCTGTGTGCAAGATCATAAGTGGTGCCCCATTACTTGATTAAAAAAAATGCAGTGTCCTTAGTGTACCACAGTGAAGAGTGGGCATGGTTTTCATCCATGAGCGTTGCTAGAATTGTAAAAGACCCGCAGGCAGGTAAATCTGTCCTCCAATATAATCCCCTCCCCTCCCCCTGGTCAGTCTGTCCCACAGTACAGTGCATCTCCCCCCAAGGTCAATCTGTCCCCCAGTGTAATCACCCTCCCCGATCAGTCTGTCCCCCAGTATAATATGCCCCAGGTCAGTCTGTCCCCCAGTATAATAAGCCCCAGGTCAGTCTGTCCCCCAGTATTATATGCCCCAGGTCAGTCTGTCTCCCTGTATAATACGCCCAAGTCAGTCTTTCCCCCAGAATACTACGCCCCAGGTCAGTCTGTTCCCCAGAATAATACACCCCAGGTCAGTCTGTCTCCCAGTATAATACTCCCCAGGTCAGTCTTTCCCCTAGTATAATGCGCCCCAGGTCAGTCTGTCCCCCAGTATAATAAGCCCCAGGTCAGTCTGTCTCCCAGTATAATACGCCCAAGGTCAGTCTGTCCCCCAGAATACTACGCCCCAGGTCAGTCTGTCCCCCAGAATAATATGCCCCAGGTCAGTCTGTCCCCCAGAATAATACACCCCAGGTCAGTCTGTCCCCCAGAATAATACGCCCCAGGTCAGTCTGTCCCTCAGTATAATACGCCCCAGATCAGTCTGTCCCCCAGTATAATGCCCCCCAAGGTCAATCGGTTACCCAGTGTAGTCTCCCTCAGGTTAGTCTGTCTTCCAGTACAGTTTCCCCAGGTCAGTCACAATAAAATCATTAACTCACATAAACATAGCTCCCAACTGTCCCTGATTTCGAGGGACTGTCCCCGATTTTGAACAACGTCCCTCATTCCTCCTCATTTGTCCCTCATTTTGGTCTGATCTATATAGTTGTATATAAAATGCACTTTTTATCTTTAAAAAAGTGTTTCCCAGTGATAAACCATTCATCCAATTTCTAAATGGCTGCATTTGTAAATTGCAAACGCCAATATAAAGGAATAGTAGTGGTAACAAAAAAGCACTCATGTGCTTACCTAATCTTTTTTTATAATTTTCCTTCAGTTTGTTTGCGCCCCCAAAAAGTTTGAGCGCCAGCCGCCACTGCATCTGAGCAACAATGGTATCATGCTTCTGCAAAACCATTGTTGGGGGGAGCATTGTGAGTGATAATTGTTTCACTTACCCCTTACTTAGCCTGTGTGTGCTTTAAGTGATTCAAAAGGCAGAAGGCTTCATTAAGGTAAAAAACCTTCTCTGTTCAGATACCCCCAGCCCCCACTTATACTTACCAGAGCCAGATCTCAATCCAGCACTGTGCCCAAGAGCAGCAGTACTCTCCGCTCTGTCTCTCTTCACTGGACATTGAGGCAGCAGCGGGAGTCATTGACTCCTGCTGCTGTCAATCACAGCCTGTGAGGAAAGAGCGAGGGGTGGGGCTGAGCCGTGCTTTATGTCTTACAGAACACACAACGTAGCAAGTCTGTATGAGTGCCCTCCTAGCGGCTTGCTAGATGGGCACTCAGAAAGGGGGGGCAGCCAGGAGCACCAGCGGAGGACCCAAGAAGAGGAGCATCGGGGCTTGTCTGTGCAAAACTATTGCACACAGCAGGTGTGTATAACATGTTTAATATTTTTTTTTTAAATGTAAATTTTAAAATCACTTTAACATAAAAATTATTCTGATACTATGTCAGTGAAGGGTTAAAATAATCCAAATCAAAGGTTTCTGCAGTAGAAGAGTTTTCATACCGTGCCATAAGTTTGGATGAAAACCGTCACATATACCCAGTGAAGTGACTAGGATCGGGTGATACACAGAGATGAAACAAATTTTCCTACATAAGTTGTACAGTTTCTGCCATTTCTTTTGTAGATGCTTCTAAAAACACATAGATCAAAGGATTATATCTTAGCTCTAGCAACAATGGGCAGGAAGTCTCACAGTGCAGATCTCAGTGAGGGGAGCTCTGAGCCTTGATTGGCCCCATTCACTGAGCACATGGAGAACAAGCACAGCTGTGGATATCGATCACAGGCTGAATGCTGGGGCTCTCCTACCCCATCACCTTTTTATCTCTTGGTGTCTGGAAAAGCTGGCAGAAGCGACTCATGCAGATAATAGAGGAAAGAGGCAGCAGAAAGAAATCACGCGCTCAGTGTTTAGTAGGGCTAGGGAAAAAATCTATTTAAATCTTGAATCGAGTTGAGAGGCAAATCGATTCAAAATTTCAGCAAACCGTTTTTTTTTTTTTTCCACCAGGACTGGCGCTGACACCACGCCAGTCCTGAGGTGCTGCAGGCAGGAGTTTTTAGGCAAGGCTGTGGCTTTGGCCTGGTCCGCGAGGCCAGATGCCATGAACTAGGCTGAAGCCACGGCCTTGCCTAAAAACTCCTGCCTGCAGCACCTCAGGACCGGCGCGGCTTTCATTTCCCGGTTCCCTACTGCGCATGCGCGAGTCGCGCTGCGCAATAAGGATGGTCCCCGCTGTCTCTGGAATCCATGTGTTTCCCAGCAGACAGCGGGGGACCTGCGGAAAAGGGTGT
The DNA here is from genome assembly GCF_037356315.1 of Lithobates pipiens. Lineage (NCBI taxonomy): Eukaryota > Metazoa > Chordata > Amphibia > Anura > Ranidae > Lithobates > Lithobates pipiens. The sequence goes on from NW_027507903.1 coordinate 173,607,477, forward strand.
CGATTCTGTGGAAAGGGGCATAGATTCTGCAGATATCTATGGCGGAAGTGGGTGCAGATACCTGTACTGTACAGGTACCTGCACCCCCCTCCCCCCTGAAAGGTGCCAATTGTGACGCCGGAGGGGGGGAGGGTTCCAGTGAGTGGAAGTCCAGTCATTTACTCCTTTAATACTTTTTTGAGGTATGAGTAAAGATAGAAAAGGTGGCCAAACAATTTTACTGTGGATCATACAGAAGCCATGATGATATAAATAACTCCTAACGAGCAATATATGCTGTACAGTTGGGTATTTTTCCTAGCTTAGCGGAAGCATGTATTTAAATGCCCGTGGCTTGTAAAGAGAATAAAAGACATATTTTGAATGCATGAGATACAATTGAATCTGACACTACCATATGTGTGTTTGCGAGTAAAATAATGATGTACCATAAACTCAGGGAATGACTCCTGTTGTGACCTATTGACTTTGAAATCTCATTTAAATAATAATGTACTGCAAATTGAAATCTTGTTTTCTTGTGATTGCAAAACAGCCACTTAACGCTCTCATGTACTTTTTTTTTTTTTTTTTTTTGCACAACAAGCGTCGAGATACAAGCAACACAATGCGCAAATGTAAATGGGCACCATTAAAAACCATAGGAGTCTTTATGAGGAATGTTGTCGTATGTAGGGAAAGGCATGACCAAACACTGGTGAATAGGCCTAAATCATATTAATATTTAACATTTTTATATTTATCTTCCTGTATTTTGGTATATAATATAGTTTGTACTGAATGAACAAATATCCATGCTTGAATGGGGTAAATCGAAATTTTTGTGGCCCATAAAGCAAAAAGTGAAACAAGCCCTAGTACAGCCTTTTTCAACCAGAGTGCCTTGAGGTTTTTTTAGGGGTGCCTTGGCAAAATGCCTCAAAATTGATCAAAAATTTTAAACAAGCCAGTAGGTGGATCAAGCCTGCCTTTTAATTACACAAAGTCACAGGTTTTCATTATGCACCATTACGACTTTGTAGACACTGGCATCCTAACAACCAATGACGTCATCAGTTGATATGGAGGATGTCTGTTGGCTCCACAGCATCCTTGTTTGATCCACCTCTGCCTCTCTCCCTCAGTACTGGGGTGACATTAGCAGACTGATGGAGAGAATCGAGGGAGAAGAGAAACCTAGGAATACTAGTCAGTATCCATGTACAAAAGTGTATTCGCTTTGGAAGAATAAATCACCTCCAACATTGGGCATCCTATGTGTGGATGTTGCTGCATTATGTAAAACTACTAGAAAAGTTTTTACATTTTAGAATGGGGTCCCTCAAGACTGTCCATAATATTAAAGGGTGCCTTGACTGAAAAAAAAGGCTGAGAAACACTGCCATAGTATATCTCATTAAGAACATAAAAATATCTTGAGAGTGATAAACACACGCTGATGACCCTGCTTGTGAAATAAAGTAAATAGGCAGACTTTGGTCATTATAGCTGATTCCCCCACTTTATCCAATAGGGAAAAACACATAATGGATAGTAGCAAGTTGTTCACTTTTCTTATGTGTTTCTTTAACCGCTATAGCCGAATGACGGCTGCAGCGCAGACCTGAATTTCTGGGAGGCTGTCATAGGACGTCCTCCCCTTTGCACACAACGCACACTGTGATCACCGAGTCACCGATCCCGGCCCCTTACCACGTGATCAGCTGTCAGCCAATGACAGCTGATCATGTGATGTAAACAAAAGCTTGGTAACCGGCTGACAGCGTGAGGAGAAAAAAAAGCCAGCTTATGCTCAAGGGACATTGGTCTCGAAGAGGAAGGAGGCACATCTGCCTCCTCCTCTGTGCCTGCCATTGCCTCATGCTAGTGCCCACCAGTGCCACCTATCAATGCCCACAAGTGCCACCTATCAATGCCCACCAGTGCTGCCAATCAGTGCCTCATCAGTGCCACCTAGCAGTGCTGCCTTTCAGTGTAATCTACCAGTGCCGATCAGTGCCCATCACTGCCACCCATCAGTGCCCATCACTGCCAGCTATCAGTGCCACCTATCAGTGCCACTTATTAGTGCCACTTCTCAGTGCCCACCAATGGCCTTCAGTGCCACCTCTCAGTGTCACCTCTCAGTGCACACCACTTGCCACCTATCAGTGCCCACCAGTGCCACCCTATCGGTGCCCATTATTGCAGCCCAACAGTGCAGCCCATGGGTGTTCAACAGTACAGCCCATCGATGCCCATCAGTGCAGCCCATCGGTGTCCAACAGTGCAGCCCATCGGTGCCCACCGATGCCCATCAGTGCAGCCCATCAGTGCCCATCAGTGCAGCCTATTGGTGCCCATCAGTGCAGCTTCATCAGCATACATCAATGAAGGAGAAAAATTACCTGTTTGCAAAATTTTATCAAAAAAATTTAATTTTTTATTTCTTTTTACTTCGGTCTTTTTAAAAAAAAATCATAAAAAATAGAAACCGCAGAGGTGATCAAAAAACACTGAAAGAAAGCTCTATTTGTGGGGAAAAAAATGATAAAAATTTAATTTGCGTACAGTGTTGTATGACCGTGCGGTTGCCATTCAAAATGCGACAGCGCTGAAAGCTCAAAATTGGTCTGGACAGGAGGGGGGTTTAAGTGGCCAGTAAGCAAGTGGTTAATTGGAACCAAAACCTGAAAGGCTTTTCTAAGGCCTGATTCACATCTATGTATTTTTAGTGCTTTTTGCATTTTGCAGATTTGCACTACAGAACGTGTTCCATAGGAAACCATGTTAAATGGACTGTTGTGCAAATCTGCAAAAACTGCACTAAAAATGCACAGGTATGAATTAGGTCTTAGTAATAAGCTGGGTTACACATGTCCCGAAAGCAGGAACTGGCTGACTTTCGATATGTGTGTACTCCACTCATTTCACCAGTAGCCAGTCTAACGACCAACTTCTGTTAAGCAGACATGCTGGAAAACCAGCATTAGATCAGCGATTGCAGGCAGTGGCTGCAGTGCTGATCTGTGTATGCTGGAAGGGGGAAGCCTGCACTGTCAGAATACAATAGAGCAGCAGAGGAGAGTCCCGCATCCATAATGTTTGTTTGGATGCAGGGATCTTGATATTTTTTTTTTTTTTGTTCAATCCGTTGGTTGAACAAAAAAAAACTGTGTGTGCTTTGGCTTGTAGTAATAAGCAGTTCTAGTTAGACACTCATTATGGCCCCCTCTGCAGGATTGTTAACCAATCCTTCCAGGCAATGCTCAGATTGTGCTGTGTGTTCTCACCCTTTCATTAGCTTAAAATGGTTCTAAAGGCTGAAGGTTTTTTACCTTGTGGCCTCATGTACACTGCTGTCGCTAAACGGACATTTAGAAGCAGTTGGGCATTTTTTTTTCAACTGCTCCTGAACTCTCCTCTATGTTATCTTATCATTACATGTACACAGGGTTGTTTATAGTCGTTTCTAGGCAGTTGAGTTTAGATGCATTTTTTGGAACACAAAAAAAATGCATTCAGAAGCTGTGTTTAGAGGCATTTCAAGCACCAAACGCTTCTAAATATATATAAAAGTTTTTAAATAGCAAAAAATGAAAAACGCCTGTAAACGAAAGGTGGCTAAACGCGAGTTACCGCGTTTAGCCTCCTTTCGTTTATGGGCGTTTTTCATTTTTGGCTATTTTGAAGAAAAATGTTTTTTTTTATTTTAAATGCTTCTAAACGAAAATGTGGCTAAACGTGGCATGTAAACGCGGCAAAACAGATGTTTTAAATGTGGGTACCTATCTGTCAAGTTAAATCATTTAGGAGAGGTTGTAAAAACATCCTGTGTACATGAAGCCTAATGCATTCTCTGCAGCTTTCCCAGCCCCCCATATACTTACCTGAGACCGATCTCAATTCAGCTCTGTGTACGAGAGCAGCAGCTCTCCCCCCTCTGTCCCTCCTCATAGGTTCAGAGACAGCGCTCCTGCTGCTGTCAGTCAATCACAGGGCTCCCACTGCTGTCAATCAGTCACAGGGCTCCCGCTGCTGTCAATCAATCACAGGACTCCCGCTGCTGTCAATCAATCACAGCGCTCCCGCTGCTGTCAATCAATCACAGCGCTCCCGCTGCTGTCAATCAATCACAGGACTTCCGCTGCTGTCAATCAATCACAGCGCTCCTGCTGATGTCAATCAATCACAGTGCTCCCGCTGCTGTCAATCACAGCCAGTGAGGCGGAAGCGGGGATGAGGCCAAGCCATGCTCTGTGTGTCAATTAAGACATAGAGCGTGGCTCCTGAATGAGCCCGCATAAGTGCCCCTGTGGGCATTTGCCGGGGGGAGGGAAGGAGCCAGGAGCACCAGCAGGGGACCCAAGAGGAGGAGGATTGGGACTGCTCTGTGCAAAACCATTGCACAGAGCGGGCATGTATAACGTATTGTTATTATTTAAAAATGGCTTACGATCACTTTAAAATAAAAAATGTACTGAGAGAAAAAGGAATGCTGCTGTTGCTGACCCTTTTCCCTTTTTAAAAATGCGATTTCTGTCTCTGGCTTCAGTACTTGTAAATTGCTAACCCAGAACAAGAATGCAGCGGGTTAGGTCATACCACCTGATCCAAATACTTGATTTAGGTTAGCGAGTCAGAAAACATTGAAGCTTTTGAATCAGAAGCCTGACAATTGTAATTTTCAAAACAAGAGTTCTACAATGAGAGTCTGTATTCTACCTACCAGACAAAATAATGTTTTTCTTTTGGTGATTGAGGTGCAATACATTGCAAGTTGCATTAATCTCACTGTTGCAAGTCGGACAATGGGGGTTGATTTACTAAAGGCAAATCCACTTCGCACTACAACTGCACTTGGGAGTGCAGTCGCTGTAGATCTGAGGTGACGATCTGAAATTAGGGGAAGCTCTTCTGATTTTATCATCCAATCATGTGCAAGCTAAAATGCTGTTTTTTATTTTCCTTGCATGTCCCCCTCGGATCTACATCGACTTTGCTTCCAAGTACACTTGCAGTGAAAAGTAGAGCTGTCTTTAGTAAATAACCCACAATGTCTGTTGTTCCATCACTACAATATAGTTTTTTTTTATGTACTGTGCATTTTACCAGACAGATTAAAAATTAGTATTTATTCACAAGTTGCAAAAAAAAAAAATGGTATTCCTGGAAAACTGCATACTCCATCATATATTAAAGTATCTATTTAGACTGTGAGGATGAAGTCCTATGAGCTACAGATGTTCAGATATGCATATATAAAGGAAAAATATTAATATTTAGGCTTTCATGTATTTTCATGCTTGTATTTTTTGCTTGCTCTTCATTTCCTCTGATCATCATTCCAATCAAGTTTGCTGTAAAACGCTGATAATACACATATTCCATGAGGCGGTAAATCTCAATCTTTCAGTGGCTTGCAGAATGAATCCAATTACCTATTTAACGTTAAGCTGTTGGTAAAGGATGCAATCAAATGCAAGCCTTGAATGACAATTTGAGAGCAAGGACCATATTAGGTTAGGCTAGGCAGTTCAAAAGATTTTTTTTAACTACATACCTTATTTAGCAGACATACACATATTAGTATTATCCAAAAATATAAAAAAATATATGTAAAACAAGATAAAGATACAGATTCAATTAAAGTGTTTTCTAGCCTAAACTTTTCATTTGTTTTAGATTAGGTTAGAATTACTTCTCATTTTCTATATGCTCTGTGTCCCATTGAGATTTTCCCCTGCTTCCAGCATCAGAGACACAACAGGAAGTGACTGGTAACTTTTAAAGATGAAGTAAACCCTAATGGGTTTAATTCCTCTTTGATTCCCTGCAAAGGTAAAGCATAATGGACTACTATGCATTGCATAGTAGTCCATTATGTGTCACTTACCTGACACAGGAGCCAGCGAAGTCACCGATGTCCCCTTGTGTACGGAGCCTCCATCTTCTTGGTGGGTCTCGCTGCTCCGGCGCTGTCATTCGGCTCCCGTGCGCTGATATGCGCACGGGAGCCGCCACTCGCGGCATATCGCCGTTAACAGCAGTGCGCTCACTGCGCCTGCGCGCCGCTGTCTACGGCGCATGTGCCATAGACAGCGGTGCCTGTCTTTTGGCAAATATCTCCTAAAATGTGTAGGTTTAGGAGATATTTCTTGGACCTACAGGTAAGCCTTAATCTAGGCTTACATGTAGGTCAAAGTGGTTTGTAAGGGTTTACAACCACTTTAACTATTATTGCGGTGTCTCCTTTGGAAGATTTCTCCTCACCTCCTGTTTCAGAAACAACCATAATATTTTGTATTTTCCCTCACTTCCTGTCCTTGTAAAGTGAGGTACCCAAGGAGACATCTTTTCTGGTGACAGCTCTCTGAGATTTCCCCAAACATTGGAAAGGTATATGACAATTTTCTGTTATTTTTTTTGGGGGGGGGGGGGGTATTTTCTATTTACTTTCTATTTCATTTTGGATAGAGAAAGGACCCCTGTTGTTGTTTTTTTTTTAACCATCTATGTCCCATTGCAGAGATTTTCCTTTCTTTCACTTCCTGTCCTATAGCTAAAAGCCCCATACACACGATCAGAAATTCTGCCAGCAAAAGTCGGATGTGAACTTTTGGTCAGAAATTCCGACTGTGTGTATACTCCTTCGGGCTTTCGCTGCAGAATTCCAGCTAGCAAAAGATTGAGAGCAGGTTCTCTATTTTTCGGTCGGAAAAAATTCAGATCGTCTGTACAAATTCCGACGCGCAAAAATTCCTACGTATTCTAGGAAACAATTCGAAGCATGCTCGGAAGCATTGAACTTTATTTTCTCGGCTTGTCGTAGTCTTGTACGTCACCGCATTTTTGACGGTCGAAAGTGCAGAGAACTTTTGTGTGACCCTGCGTATGCAAGCCAAGCTTGATCAGAATTTCATCGGAAAAACCATCCAGGTTTTTTCTGACGGAAAATCCGCTCGTGTGTACGGGGCATAGCAGTAAGTGAGAGGAAATTAAGGAAATTCCTGAAGATTTGTCCTCTATTACACTTCAGGGGCCAATTTTAAATTTGGGATTTTTTTTTACTTTCACTTTCAATGAAAATGATAAACAAGACAAATAGAGAATGCAAATCTCCTTAAAGTGGAAGTAAACCCTTCTGTAATTTTCAGTCAAGGAAGCTGCCATCTTGGCCTCTAGTGATTATTCAATTGCCATAATGCTGCACATGTGATCAGTTATGAAACCAGCCATTGGATGGTTTGAAAGTTTGGTTGAGAGCACAACCAATGTGAAAGTTAGCATTTCCGGCATGCCGGGAATGTAAGTGTTTTTTGAAACTGGGTTTACTCCCGCTTTAACCACTTCCCGACCGGTGCACGACGATGTACATCGGCATAATGGAACGGGCAGGCAAACTGGCGTACAGGTACGTCCATTTGAAATTGCCGCTCTGCCATCGCGTGCAGTCCGGTCGCGGGTCCAGCGGACTCGATCGCCGCGGGGATACCCACGATCGTCTCACGGGGAGGCTGAATGGGGAGATGGTGATTTAAACAGTATCTCCCCATTCTGCCTAGCAACAAGTGACACTGATCTCTGCTCCCTGTGATTGGAGCAGAGATCAGTGTTCACTAACACACAGCCCAGCCCCCCACAATTAGTAACACGCCCCTAGGACACACTTAACCCCTACACTGCCACCTCCTGGTTAACTCCTTCACTGCCAGTGTCATTTACACAGGAATCAGTGAATTTGATGTGTCCACCATAATGTTGCAGTCACAATAAAAATCGCTGATCGCCACCATTACTAGCAAAAAAAATGATTAATAAAAATGCCATAAAACTATCCCCTATTTTGTAAACGCTATCAATTTTGCGCAAACCAATCAATAATCGCTCATTTTTTTTACCAAAAATATGTAGAAGAATACATATCGGCCTAAACTGAGGGAAAAAAATGTTTTTTTTATATATTTTTGGGGATATTTATTATAGCAAAAAGTAAAAAATATGCGTTTTTTTTCAAAATTGTCGCTTTTTTTTGTTTATAGCGCAAAAAATTAAAAACCGCAGGGGTGATCAAATACCACCAAAAGAAAGCTCTATTTGTGGGAAAAAAAGGACGTCAATTTTGTTTGGGAGCCACGTTGTACGACCGCGCAATTGTCAATTAATGCGACGCAGTGACGAATCGCAAAAAGTGGCCTGGTCTTAAGCCAGCAAAATGGTCCGGTCTGAAAGTGGTTAATTAGTGCACAGATTGCATTAAAAACTGACAAGTATTCTAAAACCTCCTCTGCACTCTATCCAAAACTATGAAAACGAAAGTTTTGCCTTTAGTTATTGATTTACCACCAGTGAAAGTTTGGTGAAGGCACATTCACTGATCTGTAACCATGCCCCAACATTGAATTTTCCTGCTCTCTTCAATATCTTTAATTGTAACCTTTTTAAAACAACCTGAAACTAGAGATATTTTAAAGCGGAGTTACGCCAATTTATTTATTTTTTTAAAGTCAGCAGCTACAATTACTGCAGCTGCTGACTTTTAAAATATGGACACTTACCTGTCCAGGGTGCCCGTGATGTTGGCATCCGAAGCCGATCTGTCCCTCGGCTCTCTGGTGGAGGCACCACCATCTTTGGTTAGGGAATCAGGAAGTGAAGCCTTGCGGCCTGGTTCCCTACTGACCTTGCATGAATCTCGCTGCGGAATCCCACTGGTCCCTACTGTCTTCTGGGACCTGTGCGTCTCCCAGAAGTCAGGTGGGGGCGGGGGTGGAGGAGGTGCCGGATATGGCATAGTTATCCACGGATACTGCGGATATCTATGCCTGGAAGTGGGAGCAAATACCTGGATTTAGTCTGCAAGGAGGACAACATTTGATGGCAGCTTTTAGCCTGGTTCACACTGATGCGAATCTGATGTGATCCAAAATTCATAGATTCACATGTCATCTGAAAATACATTGTTTTTTATGAAGGCCATTCACATTGATGCAGTACGATATGGATTCAGTTAAAAAAAAGGGTCCGGTGCAAGTTTAGTGCGGGTGCAGTGCCATGCAAATTTATTCTCCAGCTGTGCCCACTCCCCTCAAAAATTACATTCAATTCGTACCTGTCACAACAGAGGGTGCACTGTGAAATCGCATCAGATTCACATCGCATCAGTGTGAACCTGGACTGAGCAAAAATATATATATATATCCTTTTAGCTTAACCTGTAATGAAGTATGTCCCACATTGTGGAAGCAGCTGGATCCTGGAGAAATCTTTGCTGTAGAAATGCCTGTTCTCTTTGGCCTCATGTACACTTTTGCTGGGAAACTAACGTTTAGGAGCAATTGGGCATTTGTTTCAGCTGCCCCTGAACTCTCTATGTTATCTTATCATTACATGTACACAGGGTCGTTTATAGTAGTTTTCCAGGCAGTTGGGTTTAGAAACATTTTTATGCACTTAGGACGGATGTTCAGAGGCATTTGAAACGCCAAATGCTTGTAACAGCCTGTAAACGTGTGTAAATGCGAAAATTGGCATTCAACCGCATTTCGGTTACCGGCATTTTTAATGTACATACATTTTTGGACTATTTGAAAAAAAAAAACGTTTTAAATGCAAACGCATCTAAACGCGACATGTAAATGCGGCAAAATGGCAGTTTTTAAACGTTGGTAACTATCTGTTAAGTTAAAATAGTTCAGGAGAGGTTTCAAAACGTCCCGTGTACATTAAGCCTTCCTGTCTCTGAACTTCTAGCTCTGCAGTGCTTAACAGTTTTAGGTCTTCAGGCAGAAGAGCCACATTATTATTATTATTATTATTATACATGATTTATATAGCGCCAACAGTTTACACAGCGCTTTACAATGTATAAGGGGTGACAACACAATTACAGTACAATACAAAATACAATACAAAAGGTATGACATGGCCCCACCTCTTCCCCCTCAATTTAGAAATGTTATTTCAATGATTATACTGCTTGCAATACAATACATGATTGGGAGAGAGTCTGATCATTCACATTGTTTTTCTCTTCCATTCAAAAATTGTGTTACAAGCAGTGTAATCAATGACAGAACTTTTCTCAATGGAGGAGAAGGAGGAAAGTGGGGGGGGGGGGGGGGGCATGTCCCCCTTAGATCATCTGTATTGCTGTTCTTCCTGAAGATCCTAAGCTGTTAACTATTGCAGTACTTGAAATTCAAAGACAGGAAGAGGACAGGCAGCTATGCAGTGAAGATTTCTCCAGGATCCAGCAGCCTTTTACAACATGGGACATCCTTCATTACAGGTAAGTGATGCGACTAAAGCTGTAGAAATTTTCTTTAACTTAAAGAGTAAGTAAACCCAATGGGTTTTACTTCCTCTTTTGCTCGCCACAAGGCCTGCAAATGAAAAGCATAATGGGCCAGTACTACTACTAGCCCATTATACAACACTTACCTGAAAACAAAGCCCATGCTGTCCCCTGAGTAGGCTGCGTCCATCTTCGCCTCTCTTCCTTCCAGGGCCACAGACTCCGGCTCTGTGACTTGCCAGAGTCGCGTGACGTCACTTCCGCGCATGCGCGGGGGAGCTGTCAGTCACGGCACACGATGTTGTAGTGAGTTTGTAAAGGGGTCCAAAGGACCCCTAGTGAGGTGATTTGGGGGGGGGGGCACAGTATTTAAAGTGGAACCGGATGGATGGAAAATAGTACCACCGTCTGTCTGTGTTTGGCGGACAGGATCAGATTGGGTGGCGGCAGGTGTCAGTGGATATGTGTCTGCTGACATCTGCCGCTCCATAGAAGACAATGCAAGGTCCGATCAGGTCCGCCTGAAACACTGACAGGCCGGCCTGATCAGGCAGCCTGCATGAAAGGGGCTTAAGGCCCCTGTCACACATGTCACACCTGACATCAATTCATCTCTATGGAAAAACTGATATAAACCGATGATCACCCATTTACATCTGCATTCGTCAACATCGTTATTTTTGGAACGATCATGTTCCGTTAAAGAAAATTAAAGTTGAAAAACTGAAAAACAGTCCATTTCTTTATCCGTTTTTGCATTAGTATTGCTTGTAAAGAAAACTGATGAGAGAATGATGAGATACTTGTGAAAAACTGATGTAAACTACATCCTTTTTTTCTTTGAAAACAACATGACTGAACTAATGAAATGAAGGTTCCACATGTGTGAAAGGGACCTTAAACTTACAAGGATAGTGTCTTATCTTTCCCTTATATTCTATTCTCTTCTCCCTCAGCAGTGGCAGCTCTATGAGAGTGAGCACTGCAAACTTCTGTCAGCCTTCCTCTGTAGCTGAGACAAGACATATGATCAAGACTGGAAATGCACACATTTTAATTACAGAAAGCAACATAGTTTTAATGTTTTTATTTGTTTTCAAGAGTAGGAAAATTCTTACAAGGTTGATGACCACATGTAACAATATAACAAAGGTTTGTCGTAGTACAGGGAGCTAGCCATGATAAGAAAGTATAAGGCCTCATGCGCACTGGATGTTATAAAAAAGCCAGTTAGCTGTTGAAAGCTGTAGATGTGGAGTGGGTTTTTCAGCATTTTTGTAGTAGCATTTTCTTCAGCGTTTTTTAGCTTTTTTTAGCAAAACTATGCTCCCAAGCTTATGGCTACAAAACCCTGATAAATGCTGAATAGCCAATCTTTTTCAGCGTTTTTTGGCGTTTTAAAGATTTTTTCAGAGTTAGACCTGTTTAAAGCTGAAAAACTCCTCTGAAAACCCACTAGTTTTGGGGGGTTTTTTCCAGCTAGAAAATGCCACTGACAAAAACTGCTGATAACAGTCTATGTGTGCATGGACACATAGGATAACATGCTGGGGAGTTTATTGACTGCAGAAAAAAACGTCTGAAGTCAAAAACAGCAGCTGGAAAAACATCCAATGTGCATGAGGCCTAAAGGATTCATATGAGACCTTCGGGTGCAGCTCACAAAATAATTGCATAGTTTATGACATCGTTTTTGAGACCAAGGAGAGTTTCCAATAAAGAAGTAAAGAGTAAAGCCCCATACACACTAGAGCTGCACGATTCTGGCCAAAATGAGAATCACAATTTTTTTGCTTAGAATAAAAAGATCACAATTCTCACAACATAAAATCTTTCATTTTATACAAAAAAATGGGCTAACTTTTTTTTTTTTTTAATTCATTAAAGTAATTTTTTCAAAAAAATATTGCATTTGAAAGATTGCTGCGCAAATACAACGTGACATAAAATATTGCAACAACCACCATTTTATTCTCTAGGGTGTCTACTAAAAAATATATATAATTTTTAAGTCATTTTCTAGCAAAAAAAATATATATATTTTAACTTGAAACCAACAAATGTCAGAAAAAGGTTTAGTGTTTAAGTGGTTAAACTTTTTTTCACTTACACACAAGTCTATTCCATTGACAAATTGTTACAATGTTTATAATTCAACTGATAAAGAATGTTTTGATTCTTGGCAGACTGTCCAGTTTTTCTCTTCCTTTCTTTTGATGGTTGTGGCTTCAGAAGAGCAGAGAGAATTCTTTGCATAGAAAGAATTGTGAAACACTTTAGTCAAGATTGCGATAACGATTCTTGATGATTAAAGAGGAAGTAAACCCTGATGGGTTTACTTCCTCTTTGATTCCCTGCAAAGGTAAAGCATAATGGACTACTATGCGATGCACTGGATCCGCCACTCGCGGCACATCGCCATTAACAGCGGTGTGCCTGCGCACCGCTGTCTACGGCGCATGCGCCGTAGACAGCGGTGCCTGTCTTTTGGCAAATATCTCCTAAACCGTGTAGGTTTAGGAGATATTTCTTGGACCTACAGGTAAGCCTTAATATAGGCTTGCCTGTGGGTCAAAGTGATTTGTAAGGGTTTACAACCACTTTAAGTGTGCAGCTCTAATACACACTATTAGATTTTATGATGATTTTAGTCTTCAGATTTACCAAATCCATGTAGTGCAAGGGCCTGCCTGATTGCACACAAATTGAAACTCCTAAGGTTTGACCTCATAATATATGGTTTTGGTAAATCTGAAGGAAAAAATCAGCAGAATATCTGATAGTGTGTATGGGGCTTTAGGCACCTTTCACACAGTGCTGTCTGTTTTCACTACTCCGCTTGCTCAGCAGGGATCGCTCCATTGATGAGCTGGCTTATGACAAGTCCATCTCTGCACTCTGTGCAGGGATGGACCTGGCAGAGAGTCCGCCCTCCCCTATGGGGGGATTGGATGATTACGGACCGCCATTCCATTTTCATCCGATCAGCCAGACGGATGGAAAAAAAGGACATCCATCTATCTGGATTTTGCGGATCGGGGCGGATCGGATGTCAGCGGACATGTCACCGCTGACATCCGACGCTCCATAGAGCTGTATGGAGCGACCGTTCAGATCCGCCTGAAAAAAACCGAACCATCCGCATGTGTCAAAGGGGCCTAACTTACTATAACTGACAACAATACTGGGAGTTACTTTTGGTGGCCATTTACACTAATGATGGGGCTTATTTTACTCCCACTTTCAATTCCATGTGTGTTGCGGTATGCTGCAAAAATCTCAGCATGACTAAACTTTTCAGGCATTACAGTCAATTAAATTTAAATAGGCTGCGATGCACCTAAACGCATGAGGAGTGGCCATTGTGCGGCCCTCTGGAAGTGTCAGGAGCCGCACTTGAGGCCCTCTATAATTTTCAAGTTAACCACCAATAAATTATAGTTACAAACATTAACTGAGCAGTACAGTTAAAATAAAAAAAGCCTGCAGAATTACAAGCCATCAGCTTCTTAGTAATAACACTTTTTTTGGGGATAACATGATAATTAAGTTAAGACAAGCTGCATTTATCTTAAAAAGTTGTCAGCTTTAACATCCATCAATCACCCATTGTGTCATTTTAGGATTAAAAGAAAACAACAAACAATGCGTTTACAAAGGTACTAATTCTGGGAAAGAATAACATATTCAGTCTTGTTTTACATGTTTTTTGGATATAGTATGTTAATATAGTATTATTTTTTTCCCTTCCCAGCTGCCTGTCTTGTACTGGGTTGTATGATTTTTCCAGATGGCTGGGACGCAGACGAGGTCAGGAGAATGTGTGGAGAAAAGACAGACAAATACTCACTTGGTGCGTGTTCAGTGCGCTGGGCATATATTTTGGCAATCATTGGAATTTTGGACGCTCTCATCCTATCTTTCCTGGCGTTTGTACTTGGTAACAGATTAGACACATTGATGGCTGAACAACTAAAACTGGAAAGTAAAGGTAAGTTTTTTTTTTTCTTTTCTTCTTTGCATTAAATGTATTCAACACTTCAAATGTTACTATTATTTAACTACCATGATAAAAAAAAAAAGTACATACAGGGGATTATTTACTAAAGGAAAATCCACTTTGCACTGCAAATGCAGTTGGAAGTAAAGTCGCTGTAGATCCGAGGGGGACATGCAAGGAAAATAAAAAGACAGCATTTTAGCTTGCACATGATTGGATGATAAAATCAGCAGAGCTTCCCCTCATTTCAGATCTACCCCTTCGATTTGGAGCGACTGCACTTCCAAGTTCACTTTCAGTGCAAAGTGAATTTGCCTTTCGTAAATAACCCCCATAATCTTTAATGACTACCAATAGTATAGTAAACTTTATGGTTTGGTTAAACTTAGTTTAAAGGTGAATACATTTGCACCCAGATATTACCTTTAACAAATAGTGTTGGCACCATCATAGTGCTGTACAGAGCCCACCAGGTCTACCCATTTCAGGAAAAATGACAGGGGGTCGGATACAAGACCAATCACCCTGCACAAGTTGAGAGAGCAGCAGCGACTGGGCTTTGGTACAAAAAAAACTCCTGGCCGGTAGAAAAGTCCAGGCATTGTTTCATGCTGGTCTATTGCACAGATCTGTAGGAAGCACAGAAAAGACACTAAAGCCAGCCATAGATGGTTGTATGGGCAGGCTGATTGATCAATCAACTTGGCTACAACCAGCCTGTTGGATTTTAAATGTGATTGTTGCCAGCGGCTAAAGCTGGCATATAGCGTCCAGCCATCGGATACTGTCCGCCCCGTACTGCACAGGCACAGCGCTTGTGCAGTACGGAGCAGAAGGAGCTTCGGAAAATCTCTGAAGATGAACGGCGCCTGCGCCGTAAGTCAAGGTGGTAGCCCCACCATCCAAGTGGACATAGGGCTGCCGATATTAAAGGGCCCCTCGCGGGCTCGCTTCGCTCACCGCGCTTCGGGCACGGCCTCGCTGTGCTTGGTTCTTTTTATTCTAGCTCTATGTCCACTTGGATGGTGGGGCTAGAACCTGAACTCATGGCGCAGGCGCCGTTCATCTTCGGCTATTTTCGGAATCTGTGTGTGCTGTGTACTGCGCAGCGCAGTACACAGTGGACATTATTTGATGGGGGACACAATATGATAGGACACCTGGATGGCTCCCCCCACTGGGAGGACATAATATCTCTGTGGGAGGGATTCCCTATCAACACGGTCAGGAATCGAGAGATTTTCTTGTCACAGGAAAGAAAATCGCACCATCTATGGCCAGCTTAAAGTTCAACATGACAAGACAATTTTCTTGTATTCAGCGGATATTTGCTTTGTCTGGAGTTCAACTTTAAGCCTAGGTTCATACTTGTGCAATGCGGGAACCAGCATGATTACATCGCCAACAACTGTATGGCTGAACTCGCATTGCACAGACATCGCATGAGATTGGCACCACAGTGCGGGTGCGAATCACATGCGATGCCTGTGTCCGCACTAGTGTGAACCTGGGCTTAATCTTTGATTTTGTCCGAATTTTTAATATAAATGTGAAAGTGATCAGGTTAATTTAAAATGATTTTATTTAAATGTTACATTGTGGCAGCCATATTAGCTGATTACATATACTGTAGAGCCTAACCCTACGTTCACACATATGTGCTTTTTTTGTGCATTTTTGCAGAAACTCACTACAGTCCATGTAACATGGTTTCCTATGGTATACGTTCACATCTATGCGTTTTTCAGCTGGTGCGTTTTTGGAAAGGGTCAGGGACTTTTTTTCTTGCAGC
The DNA here is from genome assembly GCF_037356315.1 of Lithobates pipiens. Lineage (NCBI taxonomy): Eukaryota > Metazoa > Chordata > Amphibia > Anura > Ranidae > Lithobates > Lithobates pipiens. The sequence goes on from NW_027507903.1 coordinate 173,623,545, forward strand.
AGATTGTTTTGCGTGTAATAGACTTCAGTGGAGTTGCACCAGAAATGCACGTGTTGCATTTTTGTTGCAATTTTTGATGCATTTTGTGTTTTGTTTTTTTCCCTTTAACCACTTCAGCCCCGGAAGATTTGGCTGCTCAATGACCAGGCCATTTTTTGCGATATGGCACTGCGTCTCTTTAACTGACAATTGCGCGGTCATGCACCACTATACCCAAACAAAATTGATGTCCCTTTTTCCCCCAGAAATAGAGCTCTCTTTTGGTGGTATTTCATCACCGCTCTGATTTTTATTTTTTGCGCTATAAACCAAAAAATAGTGACAATTTTGAGAAAACCACAATATTTTGTACTTTTTGCTATAATAAATACCCCCATTTTTTTTTAAAAAAAGCTAAAAGCTATTTTTTTTCTCAGTTTAGGCCGATATGTATTGTTCTACATATTTTTGGAACAAAAAAAATCACAATAAGCGTATATTGATTGGTTTGCGCAAAAGCTATAGCGTCTACAAAATAGGGGATACATTTATGCCATTTTTATTATTATTTTTATTTTTTTACTAGTAATGGCATCAATCTGCGACTTTTATTGAGACTGCGGAATTATGGCGGACACAACGGACGCTTTTGACACATTTTTGGGTTGATTGACAATTATACAGCGATCAGTGCTATAAAAATGTACTGCTTACTGTATAAATGTCACTGGAGGGGAAGGGGTTAACACTAGGGGCGATTTGGGGGTTAACTGTGTTCCCTAGTGTGTGTTCTAACTGTGGGGGAAGGGGACTGACTATAGGAGATGACAGGTCGTGGTTCCTAGCTATTAGGAACTCACAATCTGCATCTCCTCTCCTCACAGAACAGGGATGTGTGTGTTTACACACACACGTCCCTGTTCTGCCTCTCGTGGCCGTGATCGCACACAGCAGGCGGTCATCGTGACCACTGATCATGAGCATCAACCAACCCCCCCCCTCCCCGCAGTGCATTGGGCGCATGCCTGCTATCTCGCTTAAAGGAGCTGACGTACAGATACGATGGTTCGCAGGATCATGCTGACCTGCCGCAGTATAATGGGGGTGGCTGGTCGGCAAGTGGTTAAAAACACTGTATATAGCTGATTGATAAGGAGCAGGTTGGGAAGGCAGATGCCGCGTCCTTAACAACTGATGAATCATCAGCTGATAGCGGGATTCGTTGACAGCTGAATGTAAGAAAATTAAAAATAGTCGGCTAAAAAATGTAAGAAAAAAACAAAGTGGGCCCCCCCCAGATCCATACAAGGCCCTTCGGGTCTGGTATTTGGAGGGGAACCCCACGCCAAAAAAAAAAAATGGCATGGGGTCTCCCCCCATCCATACCAGACCCTTAGCCAAGCATGCAAAAAAAAACAAAAGAGGGCTCCGCACTCATCGAAGGCTAACCGCTGACTGCCCGCTCCTCCGTCTGACAGTTCTTAAATAGGTAAGGAGTAGGACCACCCAGGTGATGTCACCTGATTTCCTCGCCCCCTTGCATGTCCCCTCACCAAGACAAATAGATGGGTAAGGGCCGGTTCCCAATGGTGCAATGTTCGACATCGGCTGTGAATCACACTGCACTGCAGTGCAAATCACATGCAATCACACACTATCCAGACTTCATATGCAAAGAAAATGGTGATATTGTAACCACTGGGAATTTATCTCCATAATATTTTGGATATTATGGTAGTGTAAAGCAGGATCTATTGCATGCCTTAGCCCTGTGATTTCTTACATATGTTAAACTGACATATGTGCTGACTTTTTGAAATAAATGAAATTGAAAAAAAGAATTACATGGGATAGTCTGCAAATGTTACTGTTTTGCTGGGCAAACCCTTGTTTAAATAGATATGTACCGTACTCTGATACTGTGATTAAAGGGATAGTTCACAATTTTGGAAAAAAAAGGGTAAACTAATACCCTAAACCAGTGATGGCGAACCTTGGCACCCCAGATGTTTTGGAACTACATTTCCCATAATGTTCCACTACACTGCAGAGTGCCAGAGCATCATGGGAAATGTAGCTCCAAAACATCTGGGGTGCCAAAGTTCGCCATCACTGCCCTAAACTCTCCCCACCTGGTCCCTGTTTCATTTACCTCCATGGGTGATACAGTTTAACCGGGTATGCCACCTGGTACAACAGTCATGGTTCTTTCCTAGAGATGCCAGGATAAATCAAAGCAGATCTGATTGGTCAGTGTCGGCACACCACTGACCACGCTGACGCTCTTATTAGTCCTGGTGTCCCTAGCGAAAAGAAGAAAAACAGTGTGGTTTTTAACTTATCAGTGTGGTCTAACTTATTTCCAATAAATGCGCTGCTGCACACAAACTGCCTTGCACCCAAATGTCTGTTTCCAGTTCTGATCTCTAAATCCATCACTAAGTCATAGCTTGCTCAGCTGGATCCTTATTAATAATCCATTGCTCTATTCTTGCTCTGTTAACACTTCTTTATTAGTCCCCAGATGTATACGTCCATTTCATTAGCATGTCACAATCAACTGATGAAACCTTTGATTATCTGTACTGTATAAATAAGCACCCAAGGCGTGCTGTGCTTAAAGGGTAAGGTCATCTAGCAGAGATATTGTACTCAAGTAACATAGTCTACACTGTACCCATTTGTAAGGGTGATTTTTTTTTCATATACTGTACCTGGATTTGGATGTTAGGTCTGTATTTACATAAACTATTTTTTTTAAACTGGATTTAGTATCACTTATGATTAATTTACATTCATCAACTCATTTACAATTTATATTCCTGAAAAGAAATATGAATATGAAATTATTAATTAGACTCCTTTTGGGTGCTCTGTGCCAGGTTTATATGCATGCTGTATTTTATTCCTTCATTTAAAGCTAAATTCAAGGTATGACTTTTTTGAATAATCCTTATTCTCTATTTTCAATATCAAAGTGCATAGACATTTTACATCTACATATCCAAACTTACATGTTAAAGGAATTGTAAGGGTTAGTTGTTTTTTTAAAAATAACAAACATATCATACTTACCTCCACTGTGCAGCTCGTTTTGCACAGAGTGGTCCCGAATCTCGTCTTCTGGGGTCCCCCGGCGGCTCTTGCGGCTCCTCCTCACATCAGATAAACCACTAGGAAAAGCACTCTCCCGAGGGGGTTACCTTGCAGGCACTCTCTCGAGTCCAGCATTCGCGTCCATAGCCACCAAATGTATGACTCGGCCCCATCCCCCCGGCGCCCGCATCATTGTATTTGATTGACAGAAGCAGGAGCCAATGGCTGCACTGAGGGGGCTGGGGGGGCCAGTCACTGCCAGGTGTTTTTTCACCTTAATGCATAGGATGCATTAAGGTGAAAAAACACAAAGGTTTACAACCCCTTTAAGAGATAACCTATTATAAGGTCTAATAGAGAAACAGTACAAACTGCATTTGAAAGACAATGTACAACGTATCTTAGGAAACATCAGTAGACTGCCAGTGAAGGTCACACACCATTCAGAGCTACATTATTGAACTAGCTGTAACAATGGGTTCAATTCCATGTTACAATTATTCCTTTATTGATAGGTTCATATATATTTACCCTTCAGATTTGTGTATGAAGGACAATGATTAAAACAACACACAAGTAGTAGTAATAAAAGAGATTTACTTAGCTTTGATTAAAGATGTATTACAGATAATACAATACAGGATAAATTCAGGTTCAGTTTCAATCCAGGGAACCCCTCTACTTTCTGAAGTCATCAGAAAGTTCTGGAAGTTGACAGTCTCTTCAATCTCCAGGCACATTCACTTCATGTCCTGGATGAGGTTCTGAGCTATTTCTCTATTGCAGCCTTTCTCAACCTTTTCAACACAGAGGAACCCTTGAAATTGTTCCCTGGTCTCGGGGAACCCCTGCTAAAAATTAGAAATCTACAACTCATGGTACATTAATGTGATGGTCAGTGGGAAGAATGGTCCTTACATTTGTGGTCATTGGGAAGAATTACTGCCTTACAGATAGCTAAAAATATCAATGGTGTGAGTGGGAACTTATCTGAAAGGCAGAAATTGCCCAATGCTGAAGGAACCCCTAGCAACCTCTGGAGGAACCCTGGTTGAGAATCACTGCTCTATTGTCTAACCTTTTATATGTTTGAAAGAAGGCACGAAAAAGCTGGTTTTATCCAGTGTTAAGAAAAGAATGGCTATAATGGTCATGAGACAATCTAACCATCTGTGAGAGAAAAATCAATGTATACATGAATGGCATAGCCATTCAGTATACAGAAATATACACAGAAGTGATCACCTATCATAGGTAATAACTACTAATACCAAATTCTTTGTAAATCAATTATGAATATAGACCCGTACTACATTCCAGCCCTTGATTTACAAGGAACTTAGGTCATATACATAATCTACAGAATTATGTATAGGTAAAGCCTCAATAGTAGATGTTATATGTTTACTAATATAGGCAAAAACAATCCTACGAAAATAAACTATAATAAAAATTCCTAATGCTAATAAAATAAACCAGGCAGTATACATAACCACTTGTTGCCTCAATTGACAAGCAAATATTCCATCATTAGAGATAGAATGAAGTTTGCCAACAACTTTTCGAGCCTCTGTTAATCTCCCTGGTGGTATGATTATTTCAGATTTTAGGTGCTGAAAGCGATACCATTATTTTGCATGGAAATTTGGCGTTTTACATTGTAGGCCTGCAATTCTTAGAAATAATTCACTTAAATCCGTCCAACAAAACCAAGTGATCACCTTCTATCATAGGTAATAACAACTAATACCAAATTCTTTGTAAATAAATTATGAATATAGACCCGTGCTACACTAGCATTGCAACGATACCAGTCCTGGTGCGATTTGAGCCCATATAAAATGTATGGGCTCAAATCGCACTGCAAAGAATCACATGCAAGTTAAACAGGAATGTGGTGCCATTCCTGTCCGAATTGCATGCGGTTCCCTACACTGTGAGATCTACAAGGTTCTGGGCTCTGTAAACCAGCTTGGAGAGCACATGTGGGTATAGGGAGGAAGTGATGTCAGCTTGGGGATGGGCCGCCTATACATGTCTATACATCTCCTTCAGCCCTGTGAGCACCGCAAGTGGCAGTGATTTTGATACTTGTACTCGAGTCGCCAGTAAAAAAATGGTATCAGTGGAAATTGAACAAAATATATTTGATTTTCCAGCCCTTCATCTTAAAACAGGGAACCAAGAGTACAGGGAGAACTAGCAACCAAGTAGCCAGAAGGCATATGGTCAAAAACGAGAAAAAGCAAGAGGGTAAAAGGAAAAGGGCTAGGAAAAAAGAGAGAGGAGGGAGGGGTGTTACAGGGAAAGGGCTTTGTCTAATCTGGGACCCATCCAGTAAGTCTTACTGCTCAAGTATAGACCCGTATTCTGGAGAACAAATATATTCTAGCCAGTAAAACCAGATACGCCTACATTTTTCTTTGGGATACTTAAGGGAAGCTGTAAGGTCTTCTATATGTCAGATATTTATTTTAGAAAACCACAGAGCAGTAAACCTGTTTTCAGATGTCAGGGATGCAAATCCTAGCTGCACTGAAGAAGATTAATCGTTTATATCTGTTCCTGGATAGAACTTGACGGTGAAGGTGAAAGGCAGCCAAATCAGGAAAGATCACCTTCCATGCACTGTGGATAAAGCTGGTGTGCTATTCTAGGACAGGTTTGGGACCATATAAATCGGGGTTAGGCAACCATACAGAGATGGAGATCTACTTAAACAACACTAAAGTCAAAGTTCACCGGGCACAGTGTACTGTTGTTAGGGCCAGTTCACACCAGAACGTGATACCAGAAAGGCTTGTTCCATGTGTTTCCTGCACCATGTTCAAAATGCACTGCTTTTGTGATGTACTGCAGGTTATATTTGTTAATCCCAAATGTAGATCACAAACGCAGTGGACATGAAAAGTTTTACTAGAGAGTGCAGGGTTTGTGAGTGTGTTACGCTCAGAATGCAAGGTTTGGGAGTGCGTTACGCTCAGAATGCAGGGTTCAGGGATGTGTTACGCTCAGAATGCAGGGTTCGGAAGTTACTTACCCTCAGAATGCAGGGTTAAGGAGTGTGTTACGTTCAGAACGCAGGGTTCAGGGCTGCATTACCCTCAGAATGCAGGGTTAAGGAGTGTGTTATGCTCAGAATGTGGGGTTAAGGAGTGTATTGCTCGCAGAATGCAGAAATCAGGAGTGTGTTGCACTCAAAATGCAGAGATCAGGAGTGCCTTCCACTCAGAATGCAGTGATCAGGAGTGCATTGTGCTCAGAATGCAGGGATCCGGAGTTCGCTGTGCTCAGAATGCAGGGTTAAGGAGTGCATAATGTGCAGAATGCAGGGATCAGGAGTGCCTTGCGCTCAGAATGCAGGGTTTAGGAGTGCATTGAGCTCAGAATGCAGGGTTCAGGAGTGCATTGTGCTCAGAATGCAAGGTTCAGGAGTGCATTGTGCTCAGAATGCAGGGTTCAAGAGTGCGTTTCACTCAGAATGCAGGGATCAGACATGCGTTAAGCTCATAATGCAGGGATCAGGAGTGCATTTCACTCAGAATGAAGGGTTTAGGAGTGCGTTTCACTCCGAACACAGGGTTCAGGAGTGCGTTGCACTCAGACTGCAGGGATCTGGAGTGTGTTGCGTTTAGAAGGCAAGGATCAGGAGTGCGTTGCACTCACATTGCAGTGCGTTGCCCTCAGAATGCAGGGATCAGGAGTGCGTTGCACTCAGAATGCAGGGATCAGGAGTGTTTTGTGCTCAGAATGCAGGGATCGGGAGTGCGTTGCTGATCCCCATTATAAACTGTCAGAATTCTAGTCGTAATTTTTTTCAAGAAGGGCATTGGTATCATGAACAGTAGAGTTTGGAACAAGTAAAGAACACTAGGTAGTGCTTTATGTACTATTTACTTTATGTATATAAATATAAACATTTTTATGGGTCTATGTTTACATTTCTGCCATTGCCTAAGGTCTTGGATTGCATGGAGTTGTGGTGGGGAATTAGAGTCAAAGATTTTATCAAGTGTGAAGGTGATACATAAATTAGTTATATAGGTGCTGCCCGATGAAAGGGAAAGTTTGAGGTGATGTTTGTGAGTCTGATGGATGGAAGGGTAATATTAAGAGGTTCTGATTTATGAAAATGTATCTCAAAATTGGATAGTTTACCATATGTGTTATTTTATTTCTGGTTAGTGGTTAGGAAGTGTTACTTCAGGGGAGTTTAGGAAAAATTAATAGCCCTTCATTAAGGCTACAACTTTGTTTTGGATGTTTTGTAACAAGAGACCCTTGATTATCGCGTATATGTCTCATAAAATGCTCAAGAGTAAGGCCTCTTTCACACGGCCGATCCGTTCAGGTCCGCCTGCCAATTTTTCAGGTGGCCCTGAATGGATGCTCCATAGAGGTCTATGGCGCATCGGATATCAGCGGTGACATGTCCGCTGACATCCGACCCGCTCCGATCTGAAAAAGTGTGACGGAGGAAAAACCTACTTATCCATCCGTCATCGGATCGGGTGACGACGAACTCTACGGACCTTCGTCATTCAATATCCCATAGGGGAGAGAGCGCTCTGACAGGTCCGTTCTTGCACAGTGTACAGGGACGGACCTGTCATCTTCCTGCTCAGCGGGGATCGACGGAGCGCTGAGCAAGCGGATATACACGGGACGGATCATCACTGATCCGCCCCGTGTGAAAGAGCCCTTAAGATAAAAATGGGCAGGAAGGGGATATATCTTACAAGTCATATTGCAAAGAGTAAAGAAAAGGGAAAATAGCCTTGTTAGTCCAAACTGTCACAGAGGTTGTGAGTAAAGAGCATCCATTCATTGAAGCATGTGTTTCTCTAATCCAGTGTGTTCAAGGGTGGCCCTCAGAAATAACTAGTCCATTCTTGAATACTTTTTCAGCATTAAGAATAAAAACACGTAGATATTAAGTGAGCAAGGTGGGTCACATTAGAGACACTTGTAGTGTTGTGTTTAACATCCCTGGAAGGCATAAAACCTTCCTGGACTAGGTACAAAATAAATTGAAGGAGATATGTGGAGGGAATTTTGGTAAAAATCTGTAGGTCTGTGTTTAAGAAGGAGATCAGGCAATAGTTCACACATAAGGTGGAGTCTTTCCCCTCCTTGGGAATAACAGCTATGTGAGCTGTCAGTGTATCAGCAGGGAGTTTGAGCACATTGAGATAGGCTGAAATAAATCTAGAGGCCAGGATGGATGCAAAGGTTTTAAAAGTAATTCCTGGTGTACCCACTGGGGCACCTTGGTGCTTTGTTGGGGTTTAGGGATTCCTCGGTAGTCAAGAATCTATAGATTTTGTAGCAATGGGAGAGATGAAGGGAAGACTTGTGCCGGCAATTTAATCTGGAATTTTTTGGAGTTTAGTTTGGGAGGTGAGAGGGTCAGTAGATTGGTGCAGATTTTATAGGAAAAAGTCCCTAGAAGAAATTTACAGAGAAATGCATTTTTTTTCCAGTCACCAACATCTATAAGGGGTATGTTTATCTTAAGGGACATGTCTCTTAAGTAGTTGGCCAGAAGCTTGCCAGGTTTGTCCCCAGTTTGTGAAACGTGTCTGGATATATAATCATTTGCAAATTGGCTTTATGTCTCAGATGAGAGTTAAGCTTTTCAAATTGCAATTTAAGTTCTACCACCAAAGTTTGAGAAAAAGAGATTTGTTATGTAAAGATTCAAGGCAGTAGATATGTATTTTTAATTGGGTGGGCCAGGACAGCCTGGCCCTTTACATTTCTGAACCGTTTTTTATAAGAAGTCCCAGCATCACACACTTATGTGCTTCCCGGTGAACTGGGAGAGGGATTCTTTGTCTGAGATACCGGGTATGTTAGATGATCCAGTTTAATGGTGGCCTTCTTGAATAAGAGAATCATTTAATTTCCAACACCAGGCTTTGGGACATGGTGCCTAATTTGAGTGACATGGTGTTTGGAGCATTGTCTGACACATTCAGGGTATCAATTGCAGCCTCTGTGACCTGGGGAAGTGTGGATTGTGCAGCTAGGAGGTAATAAATTCTCAAATAAGTATTGGGTGGTGCTGAAGAAAAGTTGTAATCCTTGTTGTCAGGATGGTGCACAGCCAAATGCCACATATCTACTAAACGGAGAGTGCAGTACCAGCTTTACTCTGCAGATATAGGGATAAGAAAGTTATCTATGAGGAGGCAGGCAGAAGATAATTAGAAAGTCTTAAAAAGATCCCTCAAGAGGGTGGAACAGCTATTGAAAAAAAGGAAGGGGGTGACGTAAATGGGGCATATCCAAAGGTGGATGTAGAATGACAGCCCTGTATGCAAATAGAAAAGGGGTAAGGTCCCCCAGGTATCCTGATGTGGAGGGCTAAGGCAAATCTTCAGGACTCTTCACCATTGAGGTGCTAACTGTAAAGAAAAGTCTGATACATAAAAAGCATCTCCAGTGTTTAAGGGAGCACCAGCATAGTTACTCCTTGAGTATTTTAAAGCATAAGTGCAGCCAAAATAAAAAAAACACAAAAATCAGTACAAGGGGTATAACTTACCTAATGTAAGATGTGTCTCTTGTGCTGATGCCTCTACAGTTTAGTGAAATCCTCCTCCGTCTATTCCCTCCATAATCAGATACCATAATATTCCAGTGCAGCGGGGTTTAAAAGAACCATGGGAGCTGTCACAGGCTCTCATTAAGTGTGCCCAACTATGCCCACCCTTTCTGCCTACCTGTTACAGCATCTACGAATGAAAAAGGATCTCAGAATGGAGTACAGGCAGATGACTAAAGTCTGTCCCCTCCATTCATAGATCTGGTTTCATTAAAAGAAACTGTAGTACCTTCATTTTGAGGGCTTGTCTGTTAAAGCGGAGGTCCACCCTAAAGTGGACCTTCCGCTCATCGGAACCCTCCCCCCCTCCGGTGCCACAATCGGCACCTTTCAGGGGGAGGGGGGTGCAGTTACCTGGATAATCCAGGTAACTGCACCCACTTCCGGGATAGCTCTCTGCGGAAAGGGGCGTAACTTACGCCCCTTTCCGCAAGTGCCCGCCCCTTCCCGCAAGTGCCCCGCTGCCTGCTGGGAAACACACAGATCCCAGAGGCAGCGGGGACCGTCCTCATTGCGCAGCGCGGCTCGCGCATGCGCAGTAGGGAACCGGGAAATGAAGCCGAAAGGCTCCATTTCTTGATTCCCATACCCAAGATGGCGGCGGCAGCACTCGAGTGTCGATCTAGAGATCGGCTTCGGGTGCCGACATCGCGGGCGCGCTGGACAGGTAAGTGTCACTATTTTAAAAGTCAGCAGCTACAGTATTTGTAGCTGCTGGCTTTTAACAAAAAAAAAAAACGCGGAGTCCCGGTGGACTCCCGCTTTGAGCTGTGTTTTTCTGCACACCACCATGTGTGGTGGTCTAAAGAAAAGCAAAGTTCAGTGGGCATGTTGAGAACAAATAATCCACATAAATACCTACACAATTTGTACTAAAAACTGCCCCTGCTCATTTAAGAAAGTTATAAGGTTTTTTCTATTATTATTTGGTTTAAGTAGGGGTTACCTAAGACCTAAATGTTATTTCAAGGGATCTTCTGGAATAAAAAGGTTAAGAAAGGCTGCTTTAGCAGTTGAACGGATTGAACTGATTGTGGTACATTGGTTGATCTTGATCTCAGGTCACTAAATATTGGTCTAGAATCCATGGTTTAAACAGTATTAAAGGTAAAGCATAATGGACTACTATGCATCGCATAGTAGTCCATTATCTGTCACTCGCGGCATATCACCGTTGACAGCGGCGCGCTCAGTGCGTCTGCGTGCCACTGTCTACGGCGCATGCGCCGTAGACAGCGGTGCCTGTCTTTCGGCAAATATCTCCTAAACCGTGTAGGTTTAGGAGATATTTCTTGGACCTACAGGTAAGCCTTAAGCCCCATACACACTGTCAGTTTTTCTGCTGAGTTTTTCCTTCAGATTTACCAAAACCATGTAATATGAGGTCAAACCTTAGGAGTTTCAATTTGTATGCAATCAGGCAGGCCCTTGTACTACATGGTTTTGGTAAATCTGAAGGAAAAAGTCAGCAGAAAATCTGATAGTGTGTATGGGGCTTTAATCTAGGCTTACCTACAACCTACAACCACTTTAAGCAAAGATACGTGACTCCTGGGTGACACAAAAATAAAACAGTGTAGACAGTGTCATAAAATAGGAACATAAAATGCTAACTCTAGTCTAGGTACTCTACTTGGTACTCTTGTCTTCACAAGATCAGTGAAGTATTCTTGTTTAGGGTTTTCTGAGGCAAATAGTTGCCTTGGTGTTTAGTGTTTGAGAAGATCACAAACAAACTTGATTTCCACCAAAAATTCTTATTCTAATAAGTTTGAAAACACAGCATAAAATACTGTTGTGTACATCCCTTAACCAATGGCTTGGTGCTTTCCTTCGAGTGTGGATAGCTTATACATATGGGATAATGTGAGGAGGCCAGAATCCCTTGACAGTTTTTGCAAAATAGACATCTTATGTGAATTAGTACATTTATATAAAGGGTCACCTGGGATATTGTTAGATATTGTTGAATATCTGTTTCTGGATTAATGTTTTCTATATAGAAAACAATTCAATATGTTACCCATGTACTAACACACTATTCTGTGTGCATATAGGGATTATGTCAAAAAATGAGAAAAGAGCCCCAATAAACACAGCGATACTGATTCATCTGTCACTTTAAAAAGGGGTTTCAGGTATCCTCCTATATCAAGAACATTTTCATTTCGATACTCTGCTGATCTGTGATTTTATTCTGTGATACCATCATGAAATAGTTTATGACTAGTATGATAAATAGGATATTTCCAAGCTTACTAATATATTTTCTGATAGCATTCTCATGGCATCTAAAAAGAAATGCCACAAAAATTATTTTATTTCATGTCATTGACTGCACTGCCTACCTACGGTATGTATAAATCTGTGCCATTCTGTGAGCTTTTTGGAAGCTGTATCAACTGTGAAAAATAAATTTCTTGGGCTGCTAATCATTTTGTACTAATCCTTTTTTGCAAGTGGGAACATTTATTTGGAACACGGCCACCGTAAAAGCCATTCATTTGTTTCCTGTAGATAAATATTTTTTTATATCGTTGATTGCGGCGCGCTGCTAGTGTGCTTAGTGATAGTATGCATTGGCGTCTGTTATGTTAAGGCAGGCCATTCATTTTCATAAGCTACTTTAAAGCAACACACATTAACATGCTTCAGTTCACATTGTGTTAACGCATGGCACAGATATACATGAGGCATGAATTGTAATTATGTTATGGGTATGTTTACAAGCATTTCTCATATAATGCTATATCCACTTCAGCTCCAGGAGATTTTACCCCTTTCACGACCAGACCATCTTTTGTTATTGCACGGTCATGTAGCGCTGTACCCAAACAAAATTTATATAATTTTTTTTTCACACAGATCAAGCTTTCTTTTGGTGGTATGTGAACACCACTAGGTTTTCTATTTTTGCGATTATAATTGAAAAAAAAGACCGAAAAATTGGGGAAAAAAACCCTAGTATTTTTACTTTTTATTTTATGCTATAAAACATATCCAATAAAAAATGTGCATTCACCTTTCCTTCTTTTCTACCATATCTTTTATTTCATGCTAACCTATGGTATCGTGTTTCTATGTTTTTCTTGTTTCTCTTCTCTCTGGTTTACCCAGACACTCCTGGGTACATCGTTGGGAATAGGGTCCCCTATGGGGGACGGTTATAATAAACAATTGCTGAAAGAATCTTACTTATTACGAAACTATGCCACCTGGACTAACTTGCTGAGGTTTTACCTAAGCAATGATTTCGATCAGGGACCACAATGTCTTGCATACACACAGCTCACTGGGTGGCTGATAGAACGATTGCATCGTAGAGTACATGTAGTTCAAATGTTCTGCCAGTATCTCAGCATGTGTTACTGTCCTGCCTTACTTTCTAGTTAAAATGTGTTTGGGGGCCACATAGCAGACCTAAGCCACATGTTGGGTCTTCATTAATCTGTATTAAGCCCCACATTTGTTTATTTGTTTATCTGAGGCACTTGGAGCAAGCGAGGATTGTTCGCTGCTCTACCAATTGTTCTTTATTGTTTTACTAAAACAATTAATAAAAACCATTGAAACAGAAATTTTGGCCAAAATGTATTCTGCTACATGTTTTTGATAAAAAAAAAAAACAATAAGTGTTTATTGATTGGTTTGCCCCCAAGACATCTGGGGCTTTACCTAACTTCCCAGAAGAGGACTCAGGCAGGCTACATGAGCTGGATGTTTCCAGAACATTAAGGAAATTCCAGTCGGCCACCTCTCCCTTCAGACGCTCAGATAAGCACTTTATAATTCCAGCAGGGAAACGCAACGGAAAGGAGGCTACATCAAGGATCTCATTCCAGCTGGATCGTCAAGCTTATTTGCAGAGCGTATGGAGCAAGAGGGTGTGAGCTTTACTCAACGGTGACTGCACACTCCACCTAAGACATCATAGGGTAGCCTTATCATCTGTAGACTTTGAGAGAAGGACAATCCAATCTTCTTTTGCATTGTAAATACAACTGATGTTGTTTAAAGCAGTACCCACCCTGTCAGCTTTATCATTTATCACATTTATCACTGTATGCTGCCATGTTGGCGTCAGGAAAGCGTAAATTTGTATAAAATACTTAACGTAATTTTCCTTTCCTGCTGCCAAACCATGGCAGCATACGGGCCCACCCTTGTACGTCTTGGTATGTGGCTTATTACAAAGAATGGGGGGGTGGCTAACCACACCTTTTTTAATGCTATTCAATGGTCCTGAGGGAGTGGACAAGAGGCGGAGCTCTATCACTAGTATGCAGCCATGGTTTGGCATCAGGAAAGGAAAATTAGGCTAAGTATTTGATACAATTTTCAGGTTTATTTTCATTTTGGATAGAGCAAGGGAAGGTTATAATCCCTGTTGATTTATTTTTTTCCATCTGTGCCCCATTCAGGAGATTTCTCTTCACTTCCTGTCCCGTAGCCAAACAGGAAGTGAGAGGAAATCTCTGCAAATGAAAGAAACTTCCTTGGGGACCTCCAGGTTACCAGAACTAGTATCCCTATTGGAACAATTCCCCTCTATTACTTTTCTGGGGACGACCAAAAAATGTGGGGTTTCCTTTTACTTTCACTTTCAATGATAATGGTAAACAGGATAGATAGAGAGGTTTGAATCTCCTACGGGAGCACAGACAGCAATAAAACATGACAGAGGTTCTACTCTATCTCTACTCTATGCAAAACTATAAAAAGGTTTAGAGGTTCAGAAAAGGTTTTATTGATGTCTGTGACCTTCCCTTGGTAAATTCATGTTTTTTTTGTCCTGTGCCCAAGACAGAAAGTTATGGGAAATCCTACACGTTACAGTTGTCACTGGAACAGGAGGTATGGGAAAATCTTCTAAAGACACATTACAAAAATTTCCTTTCTCTCCCTGTTGTCTCTGGGAGACAAAGGGTCCTTTCACATGGGCAGTCCACCCGGCAGACTCCGCTGATCCCCACTGAGCAGGCGGATGACAGGTCCATCTCCGCTCACTGTGCAGAGACGGGCCTATCAGAGCCCCGCTCTCATCCATGGAGAGATCGGATGAAAATGGACCGGATGTCCGTTTTCATCCAATCCGTTTCACTCGGGGGATGGAAAATAGGGTCTCCATCTGTCTAAATTTCATGGACAGGATCGAATGGGATAGCAGCGGATGTCAGCGGACACGTCACCGTTGACATCTGCTGCTCCATAGGAGTGAATGGAGCGTTCCATCAAGTCCGCCTGAAAAACTGACAGGTGGACCTGATCGGAAAGCCCGTGTGAAAGGGGCCAAAGAGTCAAGGGAATTTTCCTGAATTGGACACAAACATGAATAAATAAACTGACATGGGCTTTAATCATTTCCTACCAAAACTAAAAGAAACAGTTTTTGCCATAAACTCACTTACATTTCATTACCTGGTTGAACAATCAAAAAATAAAATATAATTTACCTGCAGTTAACTATTAGGGCCTTTTTAACATGGGTGATTAGTCCATTCTTAGGCCGCGTACACACGGGCGGACTGTTCGCCCAACCTTGTCCGCTGAACAGTGTTTGGGCGGACAGTCCGCTCGTGTGTGGGCTTTCAGCGGACAGTTTCAGCGGACAGTTGGACGGACAAAGTCTTTCGGAAATTCCGAAAAACTGTCCGCTGAAACTGTGTTTGAGCGAACAGTCCGCCCGTGTGTGGGCCTGTCCGCTGTACTTTCGAAATGAGCGGACTGTTCCCGCTCGGAAAGTCCGCCCATTTCGAGCGCGTGTACAGGTAGGCGGGGCCCGCGAAGGAGACGTCGCGGGCTCCGCCGCCTGGAATGGGCTTAAAGGGGAACCCCAACGCCGAAAAAAATCGGCGTGGGGGTTCCCCCCAAGTCCAGACCAGACCCTTGTCCGAGC
This sequence comes from Lithobates pipiens, assembly GCF_037356315.1. NCBI lineage: Eukaryota > Metazoa > Chordata > Amphibia > Anura > Ranidae > Lithobates > Lithobates pipiens. Next base: position 173,639,126 of record NW_027507903.1, read on the forward strand.
ACGCTACCCGGCCGGCCAGGAAAGGGGGGCGAGCGAGCGCGCCCCCCCTCCTGAGCCGTACCAGGCCGCGTGCCCTCAACATGGGGGGTGCCTTGGGGAAGGGGGGGCCGCGCGGCCCCCCCACCCCAAAGCACCTTGTCCCCATGTTGATGAGGACAAGGGCCTCTTCCCGACAACCCTGGCCGTTGGTTGTCGGGGTCTGCGGGCGGGGGGCTTATCGGAATCCGGGAGCCCCCTTTAAGAAGGGGGCCCCCGGATACCGGCCCCCCACCCTATGTGAATGAGTATGGGGTACAATGTACCCCTACCCATTCACCTGTGAACTAAAGTACAATAAAAAACACAACACTGAGAAAAAATATTTTATTGCACAGCTCCGGGGGTCTTCCGTCTTCGGGGGTCTTCTCGCCGGACTCCTCCGCTATGTGTGTGTAGCTCTTTTGCTAGCGGAGGAGTCCGGCTTTCTTCCTCCCCGCCGCCGGCCTCTTCTCCCGACTTCGGGGGTCTTGTCCCCCTCTTCGGTTCTTCTGCCGGGCCACCGCGCCTGGTCCGGTGGCCCGGTCTTCTGTCGCCGTCTTCCGTTCTTCTGTCGCCGCCTTCGGTTCTTCTGCCGGGCCACCGCGCCTTCTTGTAGCTCTTTTACAGGCGGTGGCCCGGTCTTCTGTCGCCGCCGCTGTCGTCGTCGCCGCCGCCGCCTTCCGTTCTTGTTCTTCTTCTGGTTCTTCTTCTTGTTCTTCTCCTGGAGATGTTGACTCGACGAGCTCTCCGGCCGGAATGCCAGGGACACGCTCCGCTGCCACTTATATAGTGACAATGGGGCGGTGTCACATGGTATATGTCACATGGGTTGGTCACATGGGTTGATGTCACATGGGGACTATGACATCGTAAGGGGGCGGGGTCACCATGTGACCAACCCATGTGACATATACCATGTGACACCGCCCCATTGTCACTATATAAGTGACCGCACAGCGCGGCTCTGGCATTCCGGCCGGAGAGCTCGTCGAGTCAACATCTCCAGGAGAAGAAGAAGAAGAACAAGAAGAAGAACAAGAACGGAAGGCGGCGGCGGCGGCGACAGAAGACCGGGCCACCGCCTGTAAAAGAGCTACAAGAAGGCGCGGTGGCCCGGCAGAAGAACCGAAGGCGGCGACAGAAGAACGGAAGACGGCGACAGAAGACCGGGCCACCGGACCAGGCGCGGTGGCCCGGCAGAAGAACCGAAGAGGGGGACAAGACCCCCGAAGTCGGGAGAAGAGGCCGGCGGCGGGGAGGAAGAAAGCCGGACTCCTCCGCTAGTAAAAGAGCTACACACACATAGCGGAGGAGTCCGGCGAGAAGACCCCCGAAGACGGAAGACCCCCGGAGCTGTGCAATAAAATACTTTTTCCATGTGTTGTGTTTTTTTTTGTACTTTATTTCACAGGTGAATGGGTAGGGGTACATTGTACCCCATACTCATTCACATAGGGTGGGGGGCCGGTATCCGGGGGCCCCCTTCTTAAAGGGGGCTCCCGGATTCCGATAAGCCCCCCGCCCGCAGACCCCGACAACCAACGGCCAGGGTTGTCGGGAAGAGGCCCTTGTCCTCATCAACATGGGGACAAGGTGCTTTGGGGTGGGGGGGCCGCGCGGCCCCCCCTTCCCCAAGGCACCCCCCATGTTGAGGGCACGCGGCCTGGTACGGCTCAGGAGGGGGGGCGCGCTCGCTCGCCCCCCTTTCCTGGCCGGCCGGGTAGCGTGCTCGGACAAGGGTCTGGTCTGGACTTGGGGGGAACCCCCACGCCGATTTTTTTCGGCGTTGGCGTTCCCCTTTAAGCCCATTCCAGGCGGCGGAGCCCGCGACGTCTCCCTCGCGGGCCCCGCCTACCTGTACACGCGCTCGAAATGGGCGGATTTGCCTCCTCCTTACGTGGGCGAGTCCGTTCATTTCAAAAGTTGAGCGAACTGTTTGCCCAACCTTGTTCGTCAAACAGTCCGCTCGTGTGTGGGCAAGTCCGCTCATGCAAATTTTGAGCGGACTGTTTGCCGAAACTGTTTGACGAACAAGGTTGGGCAAACAGTCCGCGCGTGTGTACGCGGCCTAAGAGGATTTGCCCTATACCCATTCTACATTTGGTAACTGTGGCCAGCAACCACATGCCCAGATTTGGTAGTATATACAAATCACTGTCTGTGATTAGGGATTCTAACCAACTTTGGAAGAAGACCGATTAAATCCAGGAATGACGTTTCTGGCCACGTACAAACTAGCCACAGCTAATCATCTTGTTTGTATGCAGCCAAAGCACAGAGTGCTGGTGCATCTAATGCAGCATTTAGCTACATCTGAATACAGAAGCCTATCCACTGTCAAGGCTTTAGGGGACTTGGCGTAGCATTGGAACTCTGTGGTTAAAGGACCCCACCAAAAAGGCATCTGCAGGTCTACCCTATGTGCACACATGTTGGAAGGACATGTGATAAAACTATATACAATTGTAATATGAGGTTTATCATTAAACAAAACCCTGAAATCCTATTTTACAAATACAACAAGTAGAACTTTTCTGGATTCAGCAGAAAGACATGCATGAGAGTATTTATTCTATCGATCCCTACGGTCTGGGACCTGAAACCACAGTAAGCAATACTGAGGCTAGTGGTGTAAACAGTGTCCATGACACTGATGGGTAGTATTTTTAGATGTGATTCATATGTGGTGTCATAAAGAACTGTGGAAAACCTCTCATCAAAAAGCTTATATCTGGGCATTTGCAGCTGGCTGTTTGTCAGTTTGTGCTCATATGATATATGTATAAATTCCCATCTCTTAAATTTCTTTGCCCAGCCAAGTTAAACCCTAACAGCATATTTTCCCTTCTCTACAGATGATGGCAATGCCTAAGGCATTAAGAGGTATGTACAGCGTAAGGCTGATTAATATACAAGCATGGCACTTAGATGGACAAATCGTGAAATGTTTATACGTGCTTCTGCCTTTATATTTGCATGGCTTCTTGTGGACAAACTGTGATTTGTAATTTTAGGCATTATGTATGTTTTATGTTATGTTGCAGTTCCTTTTATCTAGTCTAACCTCAAAGCAAGACTTTTTATTAGTTTGCTGATATCTAAATTGCTCATGTACCCAGACTAAGGACAATAAATACCTGTATTTACATGTTCTTGACAAGCAGTAAAAGCTTTAAAACAGGTCCTTGTCCACTACTCTAGCTGCTTGTATTGTAAAGCAATCCATTCTCAAGGGTCCTTACATTAGAGTAGGGGTGGACAATTCATTTTCTCATGGGGCCACATGAGAAACTGGGACTGTTATGGAGGGCCAACCCATGGCCACCCATAAGAACTGTAAAATAACAGCCAGGCGGGGCTGTTTACATGCTGTGGCCCAGGCATTTTATACTTGGGCTGTAGAGTTTTAAACATGGCACAGCTTGTCAAGCTCATCCATTGAGTTCAGTGGGGCTGCACCACAACCCTATGCAATGTAAGCAATTGCAGCACAGTAGTGTGGCATTATAGGGTTCAATCAGGCAGTGAGGGGGCGATATAACACCTTCTTACTGCCTGTCAAATGCCCTTTGATTGTAAGGATTGAAGAAGCTGAAATGCTCAGACCAGGTTCACACATATGCGAATTGGATGCAGATTTCCCCACATCCAATTCGAATGACAGGAGAGTGGGACTGGCTTGCAATGGAGTCAGTTGACACACCTCTGGGGCGGCCGCGGTCCACATTTGGAAAGAGACTTGTGCATCTTTGGTTCCAATTAAATTGCGAATTCAGGCAAAAATTCAGACCAGATTCGCACCGGAATTGGTGGACAGGGACGCACCAGACCCCTTGCTGTGACCCGTTGCCGCAGCATGTGTGAACCCGGCTTCAGAGAGGCATGCTGAGAGTGAAGGTATCGAAGGCCGAATAGGGACAGCCAAAGGGCCATCATTTTCCCAGGTCAGCATTAGCCCTTGTACACACGGACGGAGAATCCGTTGGAATGTGTCCTATCGGACCGTGTCGTCGGATAATCCGACTGTGTGTGGTATGCATCGGACTGATTCCGTCTGAATATCCGTCGGACCCAATTTTCCAACATGTTGGAATATATTTCACGACCAACTGGGCCGATTGGACATACTCCGATCATGTGTAGAGAATTTTGATCGGACCAAGTGCCACGCATGCTCAGATCAAATTCCTACATCAAAGCTATTGGCTACTAGCCTGAATGTAGTCCCATCATAACGAAATTACGTCATCACGTTCTGAAAGATCGGATTTTTCGCCAACTTTGTCCGACCATGTGTATGCAACAGTTTCGGACAAGATCCGACGGGCAAAATCCGACGGATTTGGTTGTGGAAATCTCCGACCGTGTGTACAGGGGCTTAGAAGGATGGAAGACTGCTCTCATAGCAAAAAATGGGATGTTAGTGCCTCTGTTGTGAACTTTAAAATTGAAAATATTTCTGTAGTCAACATTTAGAATCATATAATCATTTTTCACATTGCATTTCAGCCTACTCCTCTTAGGCTACATGTACACTAGCCTACCCTGACCTCGTCCACGGGAAAACGCAAAATGTTCCAATACACAAACCGTGTTTTTACAACGATTTTGCAGCAATTTGCCTTTTCCCATGGCCTGCTGTTAAAACGTTCCTATCCTGAATGTTATTCTTCCGCATTCAGGAGAGGGAAGTTGAAGCTCACCAAAACTCTGCTAAAATCCTGTGTACATGGACACATAGGCTTTTATTGAGTTGAGTTTAGGAGATCTGGCAAAAAAACGCCAAAAGCTTCTAAACTCAAGTTACATGAAGCCTTAATCTAAATTGATCCTGAAATTTGTATTTGTGAATGCAAATGCAATGCAGTGTCACATTTCACAGAGCCTGCCTTCTGAACTACAGAGGTGCTGAGAGGAGGAGTTTCAGGAGGAGGCGGAGTTAGGCCAGAAATTACCACTTGAAAGTAGCAAGGTACCATGGGCTAGATAGTCCATAGAAATGGAAAGTAAACGGCAGAGGAAAACAGGCAGCACTCACAACATGGAAGGAGATTTTTCAAGTAATATTATATAGCTTATATTTGATTGACAAGAATAACTATTGTTTGTATTGCTATTACAAATTTACAATGTTGATGTTATAAAGTTAAAGCGTTGATAGAACGCCTTTATTTTCTCTATAATGGCAGTAGGTACAGAGTTGAATGAGGGCTTGTGTTAAAATCTGTTTACTGCTTGTTCCAAATAAAAAATACTTTAGTGTGCATAGTCTGGGCACAGGTTTAGTATAAAATATTATTGTTTTACTTACATATACAGTATCTCACAAAAGTGAGTACATCCATTACATTTTTGTAAATATTTTATTATATCTTTTCATGTGACAACACTGAAAAAATTACATTTTGCTACAATGTAAAGTAGTGAGTAAAGTAGTGAGTGTACAACTTGTATAACAGTGTGTACTGGTCACTGGAAGTTCAACATTGCACCTCATGGCAAAGAACTCTCTGAGGATCTGAAAAAAAAAGAATTGTTGCTCTACATAAAGATGGCCTAGGATATAAGAAGATTATAGCCTAGGCCTGATCTGCAGCATGTTGGCCAAGACCATACAGCGATTTAACAGGACAGGTTCCACTCAGAACTGGCCTTGCCATGGTCAACCAAAGACGTTGAGTCCACATGCCCAGTGTTGTATCCAGAGGTTATCTTTGGGAAATAGACATATGAGTGCTGCCAGCATTGCAGCAGAGGTTAGCCTGTTAGTGCTCAGACTATACACCCTACACTGCATCAAATTGGTCAGCCATGCAAACTGTCATCCCAGAAGGAAGCCTCTTTTAAAGATGATGCACAAGAAATCTTGCAAACAGTTTGCTGAACAAAAGCAGACTAAGGACATGGATTACTGGAACCATGCCCTGTGGTCCGATGAGACCAAGCTAAACATATTTGGTTCAGATGGTTTCAAGTGTGTGTGGTGGCAACAAGGTAAGGAGTATAAAGACAAGTGTGTCTTGCCTACAGTGTCATGGTCTGGGGCTGTATAAGTGCTGCCAGTACTGGGGAGCTACAGTTCATTGAGGGAACCATGAATGCCAACATGTTCTGTGACATACTGAAGCAGAGCATGATCCCCTCCCTTTGGAGACTGGGCCACAGGGCAGTATTCCAACATGTCGACCCCAAACAAACCTCCAAGACAACCACTGCCTTGCTAAAGAAGCTGAGGGTAAAGATGGTGGACCGGCCAAGCATGTCTCCAGACCTAAACCCTATTGAGCATCTGTGGGGCATCCTCAAACGGAAGGCGGAGGAGCGCAAGATCTCTAACATCCACCAGTTCAGTGATATCGTTATGGAGGAGTGGAAGAGGACTCCAGTGGCAACCTGTGAAGCTCTGGTGAACTCCATACCCAAGAGGGTTAAGGCAGTGCTGGAAAATAATGATTAATGGTGGCCACACAAAATATTGGCACTTTGGGCCCAATTTGGACATTTTTACTATGGGGTGTACTCACTTTTGTTGCCAGCAGTTTAGACATTAATGGCTGTGTGCGTTAAGTAAGTTATTTTGAGGGGACAGAAAATGTATACAGTTATACAAGTTGTACGCTCACTACTTTACATTGTAGCAAAGTGTCATTTCTTCAGTGTTGTCACATGAAAACATATAATAAAATATTTACAAAAATGTGAGGGGTGTACTCAATTTCGTGAGATACTGTCTATTTCATTGATATTAAACCCCAAAACAAAAATGTAAAATATTGCAGCTTATCAGTTTTTAGATGTGATATCTGCATTATTTTTTAGGCTATTTTTTTCCTCTATTTTTATCTGGTGATCTAGTCACTAAGTCTGTTATTTTTCATCTTTCTTTAACAGACCATGCTGTCCAGCAAAAGTGTCAGTTAGAGGAATGAGACAAAACATTTAACACTGTTATGTTTTTTTTCATTGGACAGCTTTTATTTATTTATGTAAAACCCTTTTTACAGAAAAAAACTGTTGCTGTAGCTGCTCAAGTTAGCTAAATCTGCTAGTGTATCAAACACTAACCTTTTCCCAGATCTGACAAGGCTGCTGTCCAAAGGTGCCCTTTGTTGCTTCTCCAATAGAGTAGAGATGCACTATAACAGGACGCCTAAAAAGAAAAAAGAAAACAAATGCAGCCACCACATTTTAGGTTGGCTAAGCTGCAGTATATTCAATCTTTGTTTTTAGGTTTAATATTGCTTTAAACTATACCTGTAGGCATTGCCTTCTAGCCTAATTTTTTTAGGCATATTTCTCAGATTTGATCAAAACCCTTATTTTGCATCACAACTGAATTTTTGTGATATGTTTGTGTACCACCAATATGTGGCATTTAAAAGATCTACGATAAAATAATGTAATCTTACATCAGTTGCCACTGTCAGCTTGTCAACTCCTACATAGATATTTGCTTAAAGGGAACCTATCATGAACCCCAAAAAAAAACATACTGTATGTAGGTTATGAATTCTGACTTTTTTTCTGGTGACCCAATAAATATTAAAATCCGATGGTTGGCATGGTGGCCAGTTCACACATTTTCAGAAGTGGGCTATTAATTGCTTTTATTTTTAGCAGCAAGCAAAAATGTAAAATCTTTAAAGATATATTCATGCCTTTGCATTTTGATATTGCACATATATATATATATATATTGTAAAAAATATTAATTACAGCGCTTAGAGAAAGTATTAATACCCTTTGAAATTTTCCAAATGTTGTTACAACCAAAAAGGTAAATGTAATTTATTGGGATTTAATGTGATAGACTAACACAAAGTGGCACATAATTGTGAAGTGGAAGGACAATTATAAATGGTTTTCAACATGTTTTACAAATAAACGAAAAGTGTGGTGTGCATTTGTATTCAGGCACCTTTACTCTGATACCCCTAACTAAAATCTAGTGAAACCAAGTGCCTTCAGAAGTCACCTAATTAGTAAATAGAGTCCACCTGTGTGTAAATTAATCTCAGTATAAATACAGCTGTACTATGCAACCATCAGAGGTTTGTTAGAGGACCTTAGTGGACAAACAGCATCATGAAGGCCAAGGAACACACCAGACAGGTTTGGCATAAAGTTGTGGAGAAGTTTAAATCAGGGTTAAGTTATAAGAAAACATCCCAAGCTTTGAACATCTCACAGAGCACTGTTCAATCCATCATCCGAAAATGGAAAAAGTATGGCACAATTGCAAACCTACGAAGACATGATAGGCTGAAACTGATGGGCAAGGAGCGCAATTAATCAGAGAAGCAGGCAAGAGGCCCATGGTAACTCTGGAGGAGCTGCAGAAATCCACAGCTCAGGTGGGAGAATCTGTTCACAGGACAACTATTAGTCATGCACTCCACAAATTTGGCCTTTATGGAAGAGTGGCGAGAAGAAAACAATTGTTGAAAGAAAGCCATAAGAAGTCCTGTTTGCAGTTTGCGAAAAGCCATGTGGGGGACACAGCAAACATGTAGAAAAAGGTTCTCTGGTCACAAAAATTTTTGGCCTAAAAGAAAAATGCCATGTGTGGTGGAAAACTAACACTGCACATCACCCTGAACACACCATATCCACAGTGAAACATGGTGGTGGCAACATGTGGGGGCGCTATTCTTCAGCAGGGACAGGGAAGCAGGTCAGAGTTGATGGGAAGATGGATGGAGCCAAATACAGGGCAATCTTAGAGGAAAACCTGTAATGCTGCGTACAAACGATCGGACTTTCTGGCAAAATAGCTCTGATGGACTATCGGTGGAGTTCCAACGGACTTTCCGAACGAACAGACTTGCCCACACACGAAAGGACTAAGTCCGTTCGAAAATGTCCATTGTGATTGTAAACAGGATTAAAAAAGGAAGTTCAATAGCCAGAAGCCAATAGCTTCCCTTGCGTTGGACCAGCATACAGACGAATGGTTTTCCTGATAGGAATTGAGTCCATCGGACGGATTTGAAACATGTTCTATTTCTAGGTCTGTCAGATTTTTTATGTGAAAAACGATCGGATTAGCCCACACACGGTCGGATTGTCCGACGGACTGATTCCGTCGGACCTAGTCTGCCGGAAAGTCCGGTCGTGTGTACGCGGCATTGGGGTCTGCAAAAGACTTGAGACTAGGGCGGAGGTTCACCTTCCATCAGGACAACGACCCTAAACATACAGCCAGAGCTACAGTCGAACAGTTTAGATCAAAGCATATTCATGTGCTAGAATGGCCTAGTCAAAACCCAGACCTAAATCCAATTGAGAATCTGTGGCAAGATTTGAAAATTTCTGTTCAGACGCTCTCCATCCAATCTGACAGAGCTTAAGCTATTTTGCAAAGAAGAATGGGCAAAAATTTAGATGTGCAAAACTGGTAGAGACATACCCAAAAAGACCTGCAGCTCTAAGTACAGCGAAAGGTGGTTCTACTAATTATTGACTCCGGCAAGGCTGAATTCAAATGCACGCTACACTTTTCAGATATGTATTTGTAAAAAAAAAAAAAACATTTTCCTTCCTTCACAATTATGTGCCACTTTGTGCTGGTCTAGCACATAAAATCCCAATAAAATACATTTACATTTTTGGTTGTAACATCAGACAATGTGGAAAATTTTAAAGGTGTATGAATACTTTTTCAAGGCACTGTACATACATAGCATGATGAAAGACCGTGCTTTCCGTTTAAAAATTGTAATGTCAAAAAAAAAATTGGAAATGGTTTCTGTGTAGCAAACATTTTTTAAAGATATATTTTATTGAGTTTTCTCAATAGTGTACACAAGAAAACAAAATCAGGTACACCAGAAAGAAAAAAGAAAACCACAAAATACAGTAAGCAAAACTTTGCTGTGTCTCACAAGTCTCATAAAAGAACAATAAAAAAAAAGACAGCTACATAAATCAAAACTTTTGGGTACTCCAGTGCAAAGATACAGTTATAAGCCATTATAGAAGGAAAGAAGAAACCATAATTTCAGTATTGTGGACCCAAAGGTAAAGATTAGAAAAGGGTTAGAAATTCGCTTTCCCCAGATTTTATCAAAAAGTTTTTTTTCCCCCCCTAAGCTTGAAAGTAAATCTATACAAGGGCATTAATGAGTTTAAGCCAAGAAGCCAACGTACGTAAAACAGACTTTTTCCAGGCTAATAAAATGATTTTCTTAGCAAAGAAATACAGAATGCACAGCAACCGTTTAGCATACTTGGAAAGTAGTACATTTTTGTACAGACATTTTTGCAGTTTTCAAAAAATATTGCATCTGCTTTGCAATATGGACATACATCCATTTACATCCCACCACCCATAGGGATCACGTAGGTCCAGTTTTCCTCCATCACAAGATGTGGTTAGAAAAAGGACAGATTCAGAACAGATGCAGATGTGGCATCTATTTCTGTTCTGATCTGAATCAGCAGGGGTGAATCCGTTGTTTAGATGGAATGCAGGCTCTCATGTGAAAACGGCTTTACAAGTTAATGTATCACCCTACTGAACAGATCTTAGAGTAGGTATCGTAAAATTTTGTGTTAAAGCTACTGGTGATATGCCTTTGGAAATGCCCACTTTACTAAGGGACATATCCACGCAAATCTTGAACACATGGATCTGTGAGGCAAGTGCATTTTGCATATTAAACTCATCTCTTTGTTTACAAATCACAGATCCACTAACTTAACTGCTTAAGGACCGCCTCCTGCACATATACGTCGGCAGAATGGCACAGCTGGGCACAAGCACGTATCGGCACAAGCACATACCGGTACATTGCTCTTCAAGTGCCCAGTCGCGGGTCGGGAGCGCGCCACCGGCTGCGCGCTCCCGACCCGGTCCTGAGCTCCGTGGCCGCAGGACCAGCTGCTGGTGTCCCGCGATCGGGGTCACAGCGCTGAAGAACGAGGAGAGGTCTGTGTAAACAAACCTCTCCCCGTGCTTCCTACTGTGGCTGTCACCGATCGTCTGTTCCCTGTTATAGATAAAGACGATCAGTGATGTCACATGACAGGCCATGCCCCCTACAATAAAAAAAACACATAACGTCACACATAACCCCTCCTTGCCCCCTAGTGGTTAACTCCTTCACTGCCAGTGTCATTTACACAGGAATCGGTGCATTAAAATAACACTGATTGCTGTATAAATGACAATGGTTCCAAAAATGTCCGATGTGTCCATAATGTAGCAGTCGCAATAAAAATCGCTGATCACCGACATTACTAGTAAAAAAAAAATATTAATAAAAATGCTATAAAACTATCCCCTATTTTGTAAACGCTATAACTTTTGCACAAACCAATCAATAATTGGTAATTGCAATTTTTTTTACCAAAAATATGTCGAAGAATACGTATCGGCCTAAACTGAGGAAAAAAATGTTTTTTTATATATCTTTTGGGGATATTTATTATAGCAAAAATGTTTATATTGCAAAAAATAAAAACCGCAGAGGTGATCAAATACCACCAAAAGAAAGCTCTATTTGTGGGAAAAAAAGACGCCAATTTTGTTTTGGAGCCACGTCGCACAACCGTGCAAAGTTAAAGTGACGCAGTGCCGAATCGCAAAAAGGAGCCTGATCCTTTGGCTGCAAATTGGTCAGGGGCTTAAATGGTTAAAGAGGAGCTCCAGTTGTTTATGTGTTTATTAAAAGTCAGCAGCTACAAAAAGTGTAGCTGCTGGCACACGCTCACCTGTCCCAGGATCCAGCGAGGTGGTCTCCCGATCGGTAGATTCTCTCCCTCTCCTCTCCCTGGAGCCGACATTTCACCTGTATGCACCCGGCTGTGACAGCTTGTGACTTCACAATGCACTGCACTGCACATACGTGAATTTTGACATGTTGTGGATTATGATGTTATATTGACAGTACCACAAGTTGTCACCAGAACAAGGTGGCTCAAAAGATTTCTACTATGATGCTATTCTGTTGACAACTCAAAAGTGTGGATTTACCACAACTTTAAACTTTGACCATGTGACCACATGACAGATATTACTTCTTAAATATTTAGGAGTTGTCATTGCTTATATATAAACACAATCATAATGCTGGCCATGCACTGATTGAATATTGTCCGGATTCTGATGAACCGGACACAATTTGAGCAGTTGGTGGCCTTGTTGGCACCTTACCACCCAACATCTTTCAATCGGAAAATCCAAGAAACTAGAAAGATAATTCTTGGCAGAATAGCAACTGCACCCAATCAGCTGCAGTCACCATTTAGCAGCGCCCACTGTATTCTGACAACCGTCAGCACTGATTGTCAGAATTTGTCCATTCACACTGTATAGCATTAATGAAGGAATATGTTAAATTCTCTTAGTCAATTAGTACAGATACTCCTCGTTTAACAACTTACCTGTTTAATGACAGCTCTGACTTACGACCAGCTCTCCTCACCCAAACGATGCGCTGTACATCATTGTATTGTACAGTACAGAATTTTAATTTGTGTCCTGTACTAACGCGAATTAAAACAACATTATTGAGCTGAAGTTTTGTGTTTAGACCTTTTTTTTCACAATACAGTATAGTACAGCAGTTAAGAATGCTTAAAACATTGATTACTTGTGGCTCCTCATTTAACGACCAAATCGTTTAATGACCTGGTCGTTGGAGCGAAACCTGGTCATTAAGTGAGGTGTACCTGTTTATGGCCAGCTTTACTACAGCTTCTGACACTCTCTCTCTCTCTGTGTCAGCAGTGAGGATCACTGTATGCAACAGGTGCATTCAGTGGCACCAGATGATTAGTAGTTTAGTATGTTCTGCTTAGCCTTTTTTTTTTGCAATATGGCTGTCTCTAAACACATGACAGAAGCTGTAAGGAAAGGCTAAGAAGAACCTTACTGTTAATTTATCTGGCGTTGTCATTACTTGCGTATAAATATATTATTGCTGCTGTCTCTCTCACTCACTATGCAGTAATCATTCACAAAAACACCATCAATAAACATTGCGACATTCTTAAAAATGATCACATATTGGGTCCTTTATTGCCAGATAAAGCAAAGGTGGTCTTTAGGGGCCCCAGTGTCATCGATCCCCCTGCGAGAACTTCTTTCGTCCACAACATGGTGGGTTACTTACTACCCCTGTAGAATGTGTAATGCATGCTGCCATAATTCATGTGGCAGAAAAAAGACTGATGTGTTCAAATCTACAGTTACTGACCGTACATCTGTGCTACCAAAAATGTTGTATATTGGTTGACCTGCCCATGCAGGAAACAGTATGTGGGAAGGACCATCCAACCCTTTACATTAGAGTGAATGAACAGATTGCAAACATTACAAAGGGCCTAACCAATCATCGTGTTCCTAAATACTGTTTACGTTATCACAACAGAGACCCTAAAGGCACACGATTTCTCATTATAGATAAGTATGTGCCCCCATAGAGAGGTAGCTCTAATAAAAGGGGTGTCTCTGCGTTGGAAACTTTCTGGATTTATGTTGAAGTCCTACTCCCCATAGGGAATGAATGTGAAGTGGGACAATAACGCCTTTATTAATACGTCATAAATTGTTCTTTACTGTATCAAAATTTATATTTATTATTGACTTTGACTGGATATTGTTTACTGGATATTCATGTCCTTACAAGTCTTCAGTTTTCGGTTGGGTTTATATATTCAAATGGGAGACGGGGGGAATTTTCTTATGCAATATATAATTACACAAGACAACTCCAATTTTTTAACCAATTTTATTATAACCCCTTTTTTAATTATCATTATTAGTTTTCATTGTCAACATTTTTATTACATATATATATATATATATATATATATATATATATATATATATATATATATATATATACAGTGCCTTGCGAAAGTATTCGGCCCCCGTGAACTTTTCAACCTTTTGCCACATTTCAGGCTTCAAACATAAAGATATAAAATTTAAATTTTTTGTGAAGAATCACCAACAAGTGGGACACAATTGTGAAGTGGAATGAAATCTATTGGATATTTAAAACTTTTTTAGCAAATAAAAAACTGAAGAGTGGTGCGTGCAAAATTATTCGGCCCCTTTACTTTCAGTGCAGCAAACTCACTCCAGAACTTCAGCGAGGATCTCTGAATGATCCAATGTTGTCCTAAATGACTGATGGTGATAAATAGAATCCACCTGTGTGTAATCAAGTCTCTGTATAAATGCACCTGCTCTGTGATAGTCTCAGGGTTCTGTTGAAAGCGCAGAGAGCATCATGAAGACGAAGGAACACACCAGGCAGGTCCGTAATACTGTTGTGGAGAAGTTTAAAGCCGGATTTGGATACAAAAAGATTTCCCAAGCTTTAAACATCCCAAGGAGCACTGTGCAAGCGATCATTTTTAAATGGAAGGAGTATCGGACCACTGCAAATCTACCAAGACCTGGCCGTCCCTCTAAACTTTCAGCTCAGACAAGGAGAAGACTGATCAGAGATGCAGCCAAGAGGCCCATGATCACTCTGGATGAACTGCAGAGAACTACAGCTGAGGTGGGAGAGTCTGTCCATAGGACAACAATCAGTCGTACACTGCACAAATCTGGCCTTTATGGAAGAGTGGCAAGAAGAAAGCCATTTCTCAAAGATATCCATAAAAAGTCTCGTCTAAAGTTTGCCACAAGCCACCTGGGAGACACACCAAACATGTGGAAGAAGGTGCTCTGGTCAGATGAAACCAAAATCGAACTTCTTGCCCACAATGCAAAACGATATGTTTGGCGTAAAAGCAACACAGCTCATCACCCTCAACACACCATCCCCACTGTCAAACATGGTGGTGGCAGCATCATGGTTTGGGCCTGCTTTTCTTCAGCAGGGACAGGGAAGATGGTTAAAATTGAGGGGGAGGTGGATGCAGCCAAATACAGGACCATTCTGGATGAAAACCTTTTGGAGTTTGCAAAAGACCTGAAACTGGGACGGAGATTTATCTTCCAACAAGACAATGATCCCAAACATACAGCAAAATCTACAAAGGAATGGTTCACAAATAAATGTATCCAGGTGTTAGAATGGCCAAGTCAAAGTCCAGACCTGAATCCAATTGAGAATCTGTGGAAAGAGCTGAAAACTGCTGTTCACAAACGCTCTCCATCCAACCTCACTGAGCTCGAGCTGTTTTGCAAGGAAGAATGGGCAAGAATTTCAGTCTCTAGATGTGCAAAACTGATAGAGACATACCCCAAGTGACTTACAGCTGTAATCGCAGCAAAAGGTGGAAAAGTATTAACGCAAGGGGGCCGAATAATTTTGCATGCACCACTTTTCATTTTTTTATTAGTTAAAAAAGATTCAAAAATCCAATAGATTTCGTTCCACTTCACAATTGTGTCCCACTTGTTGGTGATTCTTCACAAAAAATAAAAATGTTATATCTTTAAGTTTGAAGCCTGAAATGTGGCAAAAGGTTGAAAAGTTCAAGGGGGCCGAATACTTTCGCAAGGCACTGTATGTGTATATATATATATATATATATATATATATATATACACATATATATATATATACACATATAATCATCTGATTTTTTTTTTCTGACCGGACACATGGTTATGTCTGTTAACTTCAGAGCACACACATTGCTAGGAAACATCGGGAGTCATATTGCGCTACTATTAAAGCGGCGCATGCGCAGTTTATGCAATTCAAACGGAAACGAGGCTTGAGGCGCACACCCAGGGCCATCTTAGATTGGATACTGGCCTGGCCATACGGGACACTAGGACATTAATTAATCTTGGTAATGTCTACATGAATTTCCATTAGGCAATGTATCTATACGCAATGACTAGTGGGGACACTTATCCCAGATGATGTCTATGTAGACAAAACACTTTGGGTCGAGTCCCATCCAGGCCATTACCTACCACATGTTCTCTGTGACTATACTCATGCTGGACAAGTTGTTAAGCACTGTGTCTTCATATTTTTGGAAGTGTTCTGTACTTTTTTAATAAAATTTGTCATTTGTGGTTTTACATTATGTGGAGAGGCTTTATATATTTTTATATGGATTCACGGATCGTGTGATGCAACTAAGAGAGTGGCGTCCCACCCATACTGACAAGTTGTGAGAATTTTGGCGCTGTCCCATGTTAGGATACAGATGGATCATTTCTCCGGTAATTCGTGTTCACATCAGCTCATTTGACTGATATGAGTGCCGCTGGTATTTGAGTCTACGTTCTCCTGTAAGCGTGTTTACCCTCCTTTGGTGTTGGATACTTACACCCTGGTGAAATTCAGTGAATTTGAACATATGGGCACTCTGGGTGGCTATTTTCAGTTATCTGGATGAACACCACTGGGATTTGTAGAGTGGATTCCTTTTCACATTTTTTTTAAACTCTATTCATTAATACAAATTTTTTATAGTTTGGTATCTTTTTGCACTTCGCACTTTATATATAACTTGAACCATGGTATTTGTAAGTGTCCTTTAATTTGGACCTTCTGCATATAGATTCACGTTGTGAATTTAGAAGGTTTATATATGCTTGGTATACTCTATACAGCGCACCACTTGCTAATTTTTTTGCAAATTTTTTTTCAGTTTGTTACACAAAAACACCAGACTGAACAGGGTGCCAAATACACTTTATTGACACTTATGTGGGAGAAGCAGCTTTTGCCACCACATAGAGGTATTCAAGACTCTCAGAAGTTTTGGACCACAAGGAAACATTGATCTGTTATAGAAAAAAGAGAAAAATAATTTTGAAGAATAGATTGCTAAAGCTATACGTACACATCATACACTGCTACTTTTTTTTTAAGGGAATTATTATGTCTGGTGACAGGGTCTTTTCAAGTTAAAGTTATGTCTGGAGACTTTAGGTCTCATTAAGGGTATCTGTAGGCCCTGAATGCATTATTACATTTGCCATACAGTTTGTCTATTTGGGAACCAATATCAATGATATCAGAATACACACCAAAACTTTGCAGTTTCAAAAACTCAACATTATATATTGTCTATAAAATGCAATGAGAAGCGTCCTTGTAGGGACCATATTGAAAGCTGTCGATTGCTAGTCTATTGAATGAAATGGTACCAAGTTCTAGGGTACTAACCTAACAACAAAAATATAACAATGACACAAAGCAAGAATAACTTTTCTTTAGGTTAGTTACTAGACTCCTCACCCACATCTCTAGGGAGATGAAGTTAAAATGTATAGTCAAAACTTTTTAATTCGCTTTATATAGAGTAGGAAAGAGTTGAAAGACCTGTCAATAATCAGGTGTAATAGCCCATTTAAAAGGATGCTAAAGCTGGGCGGGAAGGGGGTAAACAACACAGTTTACATTGTGTAGGTTTTATTGTTGGTTGTTCTTTTGCACATTTCGGAATGGTGACTTTTCATAGTAAATAATAATGGTCAATAATGAGGTTGCTGCACTGTTCCTGTTAATCTTTTGTTGTTTGAGATACATTTTTTTTTCAGTCATTTACATCTAAATGATTTTACTTTTTGCAGGTCTCTTATGTTAATATTTTTATTAGCAAGCACAAGTGGAGAAAACTATGGAAACGTTTTTATACACCATCACGCTACATGGAGAAGACTTCAATGTACGAGGACGTTTCAGAAGTTACTTTTACACAATTGGTTTAGAATAGAAGAATATTGATCTGTACCCACTTGGATTATAGCCCGGCTCTATGTTTTCTACTAACTCCTCTAATGTATGGCTGGGACTGCACCACACACAGTATTTGGATAAAATGTTATTCAGTGTTTCATAAGTGGTTATGGATTATTTTCTATCATTCTACAAGAGTTGTGCACATTGCTTATGAAAAAATATCAAAGGTTTTTAGGTTTGAGTCAGGCATGTTCGCCACACGTTAGATGTTCTTTACTGATTAATTTCTTCAATTTATAGATCAAAAGAATCTGCTTATTTATTGCAAAGAATGCACATAGCATATATTAATCTGGCACTAAAAGTCTTAAAGATAGGTGCAGTTAGAGGCACCAGGCAGGGATGCCCTCTCTCCCCCCTACTGTATGCCTTAGCCACAGAACCCCTAGCAATATCCATCAGATGCAACCTATTGATACAGGGCCTTTGCATGGGCGACCTAGAAGAAAAAAATAAGCATGTACGCAGATGACACATTACTATATCTAGCCGATTCAGGCCCCTCCCTGGCTGAAGCTCTACAAACAGTTGAACACTTTGGTCCATTCTCAGGACTCACCCTACAGTGAGTAAATAGTATCAAATACCCAGAAGTGATCGTTACTAGGTCATGGGCGATTATTTTTCTCTCACTGTGGAACGTCTCCCTCTCGGGGTACTAGGTCGTATCAACCTCATTAAAATGATACTCCTTCCTAAAATTCTATATGTACTGAGGTACACCCCTGTGTATCTACCGCTGAAATATTTCAAGACCATAGATGCAATTATCAAACCTTATGTTTGGGGGAAGAATAGACATAAACTGGCTTGGTGATTACTTAAAAACCCATCTGATCTGTCCGGTACGGCCCTACCAGACTTCAGTCTATACTACTTAGCATCCCAACTATCCCAAATGTTCCATACAGATATTTACTTTACTCCTATGTCCTGCCTGGGCCCAACTGACAACTGACCCCATCTGCAATGTAGTAGCAGGCGTTGAAGGTGTTACTAAACCATTATAGAAAGATATGGAGACTGGCCTCTATCAAACTGGACATACCTATACATAACGACTATTCTCCCATCTGGCATAATAAAACACTCCAAGAATTCTTGACTGTACCAGAATCGGAGGACTTACTGCTGGCACATTGAAAACATTCAATGCATTAAAACTAGAATTTGTACTCCCAAAACGCATGTTTTTCTGATTTCTACAAGTCCGACATGCTATTCATTCCCAATTCCCAGAATCGTTACCAAACCCCACACACAATCTCATAATGGACATAGTCAAAAGTGAAGACACCCAGAAATTAATATCAATATTCTACCACATGCTACATACTCCCTCATCAATGAAAACAGCCTATAATATAAAAATACGATGGGAAGGAGATCTAGGGAACCTCGAGGATGAAGATTGGAATGAGGCATTGGACACATGCAAAGCTTTCTCACCCAAACTATCTGACAGACTAACCCAAATATACATTTTATATAGCACATACCTCACACCCGTAAGAATGGCTAAATTTAATCAGGGACAACCTTCCACATGTCTATTATGTAACCGAGAAACAGGCACATTCTACCACCTTCTGTGGTCCTGCCACTACATACAGGGATTCTGGAAATAGACGGTAGATTTCCTTCATGACAACATGGTGTCTCTGCTGACTCTAGACCCCAAATCGTGCCTACTGGTTATTTTTCCAGACACTGACACGAACAAATAAACCAAAACTTTTATGCATGAGACCCTATTTTCCTCCCAGGAAAACAATTGCTAAACTTTGGATGAGGCAGGCTCCCTCTAGACTATCTGACTATAAGACTGAAGTTAATAGTACATTGCCCTATAAAAAAATAATCTAAAATAATAGAGGGTGCCCTGCAAATATAACAAGGTCTGGGATCACTGGCTCAATGCATCTGACACATGCGTGTAGCACAACAGAACACATCTCCCTCTTTCACGTGCCGCCCTACTGGGCTTGTGTCATATATATCACTATCTTCAAATATATATAATTGCAAAAGGTATGTTGGTACCCCAGAAAAAAAACGATATCACTACATGGCAATAGTCTCTATGATTGTCTGGGAACTTTTATGTATTACCTACGCATGTCACATGTGGAATGATTGTACTGAACAATGGAAAAATGTTTGTGCATTGAAAAACTGTACATCTTTGTGGGAAATAAAAAAAACGTTTAATAAAAAAAAAAAAAAAGATAGGTGCAATTTTGAAAGACATTAGCAATTTTGAAACACATTAGCACTTTGGATGTATCCCGGCAAACAAAGCAGGTTTGTAAGTTAAACATTCTGCCTTTTCTTTCTCCTATTCATCTTCTTTAAATACTAGCATCAGGATTATAACCAGTGTAAAACGCTTTCAAATGACTTTAAGCTAGTGTCCCAACATGAGGAAAATTTGGTGTAAAGTTATATCAAACAAGACAAGTCAGTATCGCTTTGGATATGCATGCCTCTAAAAGTTTGTTCATAATTACTGGCCAAGGACACGTAGGATAGGTCCATTGTCTGATTGCTGCATCTTTTACCTTCTATGTTTGGTGAACACATCCCTTTTATACTCAACAGAAAGCTATTGCTTCATATAAATCATTGTTTTTGGCCCCTGGCACCAAAGTAAGCAAGCAGAATAGAATTTAATTTTGAAGTTTAATAAAGCACATTCACCTTTTTTAGAACAAAATATACAGTGGATATTAAAAGTCTACACACCCCTGTTAAAATGTCAGGTTTCTGTGATAAAAAAATAAGACGAAGATAAATAATTTCAGAACTTTTTCACCTTTTAATGGGACCTATAAACTGTACAACTCAATTGAAAAACAAACTGAAATCTTTTAGGGGGGCGAAGTAAAAATAAAAAAATAAAATCATGTGGTTGCATAAGTGTGCACACCCTCTTATAACTGGGGATGTAGATGTGTTCAGAATTAAGCAATCACATTCAAACTCATGTTAAATAGGAGTCAGTGCATACCTGTCATCATTTAAAGTGCCTCTAATTAACCCCCAATGAAGTTCAGCTGTTCTAGTAGGTCTTTCCTGACATTTTAGTCAGGAAAGTCATCTTAGTCACATCCTACAGCAAAAATCTATGGTCCACAGAGAGCATCAGGGGGATCTCATTGTTAAAAGGTAATAGTCAGGAGAAGGGTTTCCAAGGCATTAAATATACCATGGAACACAGTGAAGACAGTCATCATCAAGTGGAGAAAATATGGCACAACAGTGACATTACCAAAAACTGGACGTCCCTCCAAATATTGATGAAAAGAAGAGAAGAAAACTGGTCAGGGAGGCTGCCAAGAGGCCTACAGCAACATTAAAAAAAGTCTGCAGGAATATCTGGAAAGTACTGGCTGTGTGGTACATGTGACAACAATCTCCTATATTCTTCATATGTCTGGGCTATGAGGTGGCAAGACTGAAGCCTTTTCTTTCAAAGAAAAACATCCTAGCCCAGCTAAATTTTGCAGAAACACTTCTGAAGTGTCCCAAAAGCATGTGAGAAAATGTGTTCTGGTCTTATGAAACCAAGGTTGAACTTTTTGGCCATAATTCCAAAAGATATGTTTGCTGCAAAAACAACACTGCACATCACCAAAAGAACACCATACCCACAGTGAAGCATGGTGGTGGCAGCATCAAGCTTTGGGGTTGTTTTTCTTCAACTGGAACAGGGTCCTTCGTCAAGGTAGAGGGAATTATGAACAGTTGCAAATACCAGTCAATCAGGCTTCTGCTAGAAAACTGAACATGAAGAGGAACTTCAGCTTGACAATGACCCAAAGCATACATTTAAATCCACAAAGGAATGGCTTCACCAGAAGAAGATGAAAGTTTTTTGGAATGCCCCAGCCAAAGTCCAGACCTGAATCCGACTGAAAATCTGTAGGGTGATCTGCAGAGGGCTGTGCACAGGAGATGCCCTCGCAATCTGACAGATTTGGAGTGTTTTTGCAAAGAAGAGTGGGCAAATATTGCCAAGTCAAGATATGCAATTCTGTTAAACTCAAACCCCAAAAAGACTGAGTGCTGTAATAAAATCAAAAGGTGCATCAACACACAGTATTAGTTTAAGGGTGTGTAGACTTATGCAAACATAATATTTTAGTTTTTTTAGTTTTACTTCCCTCGACCAAAAAGATTTCAGTTCGTTGTTCAACCGAGTTGTACATTTTATAGGTCACATTAAAGGTGGAAAAAGTTCTGAAATGACTTATCATTTGTCTCTTTTTTTACATCACAGAAACCTGACATTTTAACAGGGGTGTGAAGACTTTTTATATCTACTGTATGTGCAAAACAGGCTGCTCTTCTTTTATAAATGTATTAATTAAATCATTTTGACATAATAGTTTTTTGCACAACAGTTGAGTATAAACACATTTGTACAGGTTACATCAGCATGAGATAAATGAATCTCATTTTTTTTTTGCAGTGTCAGTGAAAGATTGTATTTGCTATAACCAATTAACCTCATTTCAGGTCATAAGTGAAAAACTTATATATCAAATATCTGTATGAAGAGATGTGCTTTATAGTAGATTCCTACTTCATCAATATTAATAAAGATGTTTACATGACATAGTATGAAATATAATATTTATTGAAATGTCATTTAAATTAAGGAGGCATTATTGAAGTTGCCTGCTTACGCTTTCATACACAGTATCTCCTTTTCCTTACAAATTCTAAGAAAAATGATGCAAAGCACTTTTTATTCCCCAGTGCTAAAATCCATAAGTGATGGTATATCTGATATATATTGCCAGATATGTAGAACCATATTAACATATTAACCATTTGACATGCATATACCTCTTTCAGGTTAATAAATGCATATATGTGCAAAACGTAGAACATTGGTTTCCATTGTTAAATAAATCTGTCAAAGAGAAGTCAAAAAGGCTAGTCTATATTTAAAACAAATGTTTTGTGATAGTGTTTTTTCAAACCTGCATTCTACAAGTGGAAATATGGACAAGTGGTTAGCTCTTCACAGTATGGAAGTTGTATTTGTTACGGTAATAAAACTAGTGATGCAGTATATATTTAAGATTTTACGGCAGGCGGAGACTTGACTTTTTCTCCATCAACAAACATATTAGTTTGTTGTATAACCGTAGTTTTCAGGCTCTTTGAATGTTCCTCTGGTATTAATGTGAAGCAACAGGAATGTCTAGACTAGCCATGGTATTTATGTCTTTAACCTGTTTCCGCACATCTTACATGTACGTAATAGTCAGTATGGTGCAGTTCTGATCATTACAATACAAATATGACTAATGTATTTGTGGTTTAGATCAAAGAAACATGACAGTGTTTTCCATTTGGAATCAATAATGTGTATCATTTGTATAAGCAAATATACTTTTTACATTTACAGAAAAAGACATTCCCAAACGTAATGTTTGAGAAGCGTTGATTGTATATAACTCCATTCTGTGGGTCTTAGAAAGATATATTAGTACTGTACATAGTTTATTTATAATAAAGTAACATTTGTACTGTTAAATTCTACTGTAAATGATATTGTCATAAATTGTCATACATGTCAACTATTGAGGGTATAATGTCCTACTTACTGTAGGCACTATGGATATTTAAGTGCATGGAAGTCATTGCTCCTGAAAAAAAATGACACTAGTTAAAAACTTGTATCTTTTGCTTATCTGTGAAAACAAGGATATGGCTGCAAGGTGTAATAGCAGCATTTGTGCACAAATGTTTCTAAAAAGTCTGATCTTCAACTAAGTCACAATCTTAGACAAAACCAAATCTGCTTAAAGTTAGGTTCACACTTGAGTGGGTCCTGGATGCTGCATTTGCGTGGGCACAATCATGCTCCTCCTCCAACTGAGTTCCAACCATAGCAAGCCCTGCTCCTCCTTATTGGCTGTGATTGACAGCAGCGGGAGCGAAAGGCAGGAGAGAGTCGAGAGAGACGCTGCTTTCATGGCCATCGCTGGATCGAGATTGGACTTAGGTATGTATAAAGGGGGATGCACACAGATTATTTACGTTAATGCAGAGAATGCATTCCAGTAAAAAAAAAAAAAAACGTTCAGCCTTTAGAACCACTTTAAGTGATATTTCTTTGACATCTTGCTTGAACAGAGCTTTAGGCCATGCCACATCATCTCAGTTTAGTTAACGTTGGGTACAAAGACTCTGATTTGGCCATTTTAGATCCCTCTTTAACCAAACGGGATGTGCCTTTTTATATAGCACCTTCAAGCCACACATTTAATCTCTTGGAATCGAATACCTGAATACAATTATATCTTTTCAAGATTTCATATCCTTAAGGTCCATATACTGTACCATTAAGGAGCTTGGTTTTTAAGCCATGAGTTCAATTGATAAAAAAATTTAAATGTTGTATTTATTGTTTTTTTGAACAAGACTCTCTTTATTAATATTATTATTTCTTAGATGAAGATCAGACCATATTATAAGAGCCATTCATGTAGAAATCCAAGTAATCTTCAAAATGTGAACATTTTCTTGTAACCATACAAAGGTTATATTACACATTTATTTTAAACAACTACTGTGCATAAAATGACTGGTAGGAAGTGGTATGTTATTGCTATTATGTTAATTCTGTGTTATTATAGGATTGACACTTAATTTGCACATTTCTTTTGCTGTTATTTACACTTAAAATACCCCTTGCACAGCTGACAGCAGCCTGTCAATTATTAACACTGTACATAGGACTGCTTTAAGGCAGATGCAAAGCTCTTTATTATCCCCTTTGCCCTTCTGGAACATGGTCACAACACAAAGGAGCAATGACAGGCCATGCAGCAATACTTTTTTTTTTTTTTTTTATTGTGCCAGAGAAAAGCTAATGTGATCTTAACACCTACATTTAATTTTTTTGTTTGTGTTTATAAAATGTGAAATATTAAGGGAAGAATTGTAGGTGTTCATAAAGCTTGATATAGTTCCTTCTTTGAGGAAATAATGTCATGTGTGATAATATTGCTTGGTATGCCACATTTATAATGTGAAATGTCATATAGGAGCTTAATGAATTAGCCCCTTAGCGTGTACTTACCAGCCTACGTTAGTCTTGTGTGCCTCCTCTTTCCTGCCATGACAACATCAACTAGTGTGTGGAAACGAAGGATATGACAGGGTGTATAATAATCTACCTTTCAAACATCACTATAATTGGCTCCAAACTCTTTCATGACCTTAAGAGTAGCCATTCACAAAGTAAGTAGGCGGGGCTTTAATAATATGTGGACTAGCCTTATATGGTATAGAAGGTAAAACTTGGTACAACCCATTCAGAATACTCTAAAGCGGCGGATCCAAACTGTGCCTAGGGGACTAAAGCTGCCCTGTTCCTGCTTATATTCAGCCCTTGGGGCACTGTTCCTCCCACTGACAATAACCATGGGGCACAATTCCTCCCACTGACACCAATGACAAGGCATTATTCCTTCCACCAATAAAAACAATGAAACACTATTCCTTCCACTAATACCAATGATGTTGTTTGCTCCCATTGACACCAGGGCATTTTCTATTCACACTGACTGACTGCCCCCCCCCCCCCCCTCCCAAGTGAAGAACAGTAAAGTAAAGTGGCCCTTTGTTTTAAAAAGTTTGGAGACCCCTGCTCTAAAGAATTGTTGTCCAATACTGGATTTTCAGGGCTGGTAATACATTTTTTTCTTAGGTCATAAATAAAAGGCCAATAAGCTCAGAGTACAGAGTGCTGAAGCAGTTGAACAAGCTTTTGTAGAAGGGGGATGGAGTCAGACAGTAGGGAGCAGAACAGGAGATGTGCCATAGACATCAGCTTGTGATGAGGGCTGGATAAGGACCAAGCCACTGAAAAAAAGGGAATGCAAGCACTTCCTATGCTGCATTAGTAAAAATAAAAAAAGGTTTTATTTTGCTGCTGAATTGCTAAATGAAACATAAAACAAGGATTTTATATTTCATTGTAGATAACAGTAAAAGGAGGGGTGATTTAGGCAGAGCTGAAGATGTACATTTGTGATCAGGGCAGGAAAAGCACTGATGTGTTATCCAAAGAAGAAATGTGTGTGCATCCTGCTTTGACCACCCATTTACAATCCAGTTGCTAGGCTACAGTGCAGAGTAAGAAACGCAGATGAGCATTTTTTTTATTAGTATCTATGTTTTATAAAAGGGAAAACAGAAATCTATGCTTGGTGAGCTGGTTTGTCTGTTATTTGGTGCTTATATTTGAGCAGTGAAACAGTAAATCCTTCTTTAGCATTTCCCAGAGAAAAAACATGCAAAAATATGTTTTAGAAGTTTTATTGTAAAGGAAATATGTCCACTTCTGCTTTGCTTATCACTTAATCCTCCAATAACTGAGCTAAAGTACATTGAGAACATCAGGGGCAGGTACTCGCTGTACCTGTCCACATTACCCACTGTGTACTGTAGCCTAGCATTAGGAATAGGTGGTCCATCTGTGCAATGATCTAGGGAACGTAGGACAGCTCCTACAAGACTGTGGATGAGGTTTAAGATTTACACAGGATTTACATGTAAGAAGTCCACATAGAATTATAAGGAATAAATAATCTTTTATTTTGAAATACATTGTTTAGTTTACATTGCAGATCCTATTTAGTCTGAATGAATTCTCAAAGTATTAAAGTTTCAAAAGAAATTTCAGTATTGGTACTAGTGTAGAATATTAAGACCAGGTTGATAAACCAAGTGGAATACCTAATCTTATTTAGCATACTAATGACTAATAATATACTTTCAAATGAAGTACATATATGTTAAACATGAGAATTTATACAAATATATTCATATTTGTAGGCAATGTGCCAAAACTCAGTTGTTCAAAATCTTTACATCCACTGTCAGCTTGAAAATAAAGGTAAGATTACTTCCGATGCTGTTTTATTTTAATAAAATCAGTTCTGTCCTCAGGCCTCATCTCTGTTCTTTGATACTGAAAAATGAACTGTGGAGTTGATTTAAAGTGAAATTATGATGATTGGGGTACATTATATTGTATGTTTTGTGTGTGTAGGGCTGTATAAAGAGAAAATAGAGCAGGCTGAAACTTCTGTTGAGCAGGCAAGGAAAGAAGGAAGAAGACAGAGGGATGAGTTTGAATCTAGCAGGGATTGAACTCAAAAAGTGAAGGATTGCTATCTTATAAGGACTATAGATTTAGAAATTTTAATGTGGCAAAATAGTCCCCTAAAATTGTGCTATTTTTCTAAGTACCCTGAAAAGATTGCCTCTTTCTTCAATTCCTCCTGAAAATAAGCAGTGGAGACGCTGGCACACTGAGATGCTGAGCGTGGGAACCTGCAGGCACTGGACACACAGCACGGTAGACTATTCCTGAGTTGGCTGAGTAGGAGTGGAGTGGCCACCTAAGGGACACAAACGGTGGGCTGAGTTTGATTCAGGAGCAGCTTGAGGACTGAGGCTCAGTGAGAGGATGTCTGTGAGCACTGAGGGGCTGTGAGTAATTGGGAGCAGTGTGTGTACTAAGGACAGGGAGTATTGGGATTGCTAAGAGTAACTGGGAGTATTCTGAGTACTGAGAGTAACTGGGTGTATTGCCAGTACTGAGGGTTGAGAGCAGGCCCGGATTGGCCATAGGGCAAACCGTGCATATGCCCGGTAGGCCGGGGCCACCGGGCCGAATGTCCTTGCTTGTGGGGCCAAGGCAGGCTGCTCTTTAAGCCCGCACCAGTCCCCTAACCTTTCCGCGGCCGCCCGGCTGCCAGTTCAGCTCAGGCTCGGCCTGAGGCATGAAGGGGGAGGAGCCAGAGGAAAGACCTCTCCACGGCCGCCAGTAGAGTTAAGCCGTTGGAGCCTGGGGGCGTGACCACGAAGGGGAGAGGAGCCTGATGCAGCCCCGGATCAGAGAGAAAGTGTGGCCACCTGTAACCTGTACAGGAGGAGCAGTGGGGATGGCTGCATATAGAAGAATCATTCTCTCCATCTTCCTCCTGCAGTCTCTGAATGCTTGCTTCTGCTTCTCTCCCTCTTGCAGGTTTTCAGGTACTGTGGGAGGAAGATGGAGAGAATAATTCTTCTATATGCAGCCGCCCCACTGCTCCTCTTATCCTGCTTATCTCTATCCACCCCCCCCCCCCACAGGGCTCTCTACCGCCCGCAAAGTGCTTTCTAACCCACCCAGTGCTCTCCACCTCCCCCATGCTCTCTGCTGTGCCCTCTGTCTCTCTCTGCTGTGCCATCTGCCTCTCTCTCTGCTGTGCCCTCTGCCTCTCTCTCTGCTGTGCCATCTGCCTCTCTCTCTGCTGTGCCCTCTGCCTCTCTCTCTGCTGTGCCCTCTGCCTCTCTCTCTGCTGTGTCCTCTGCCTCTCTCTCTGCTGTGCCCTCTGCCTCTCTCTCCCTGTGATATGCACCTCCCCCATGTTCTCTGCTGTGCCCTCTGCCTCTCTCTCTGCTGTGCCCTCTGCCTCTCTCTGCTGTGCCCTCTGCCTCTCTCTCTGCTGTGCCCTGGTTTTCAGGTACTGCGGGAGGAAGATGGAGAGAATAATTCTATATGCAGCCGCCCCACTGCTCCTCTTATCCTGCTTATCTCTACCCACCCCCCCCACAGGGCTCTCTACCGCCCACAAAGTGCTTTCTAACCCACCCAGTGCTCTCCACCTCCCCCACGCTCTCTGCTGTGCCCTCTGCCTCTCTCTCTGCTGTGCCCTCTGCCTCTCTCTCTGCTGTGCCATCTGCCTCCCTCTCTGCTGTGCCCTCTGCCTCTCTCTCTGCTGGGTCCTCTGCCTCTCTCTCTCTGCTGTGCCACCTGCCTCTCTCTCTGCTGTGCCCTCTGCCTCTCTCTCTGCTGTGCCCTCTGCCTTTCTCTTCCTGTGATATGCACCTCCCCATGCTCTCTGCTGTGCCCTCTGCCTCTCTCTGCTGTGCCCTCTGCCTCTCTCTGCTGTGCCCTCTGCCTCTCTCTCCCCGTGATATCCACCTCCCCATGCTCTCTGCTGTGCCCTCTGCCTCTCTCTGCTGTGCCCTCTGCCTCTCTCTGCTGTGCCCTCTGCCTCTCTCTGCTGTGCCCTCTATCTCTCTCTCTGCTGTGCCCTCTGCCTCTCTCTCCCCGTGATATCCACCTCCCCCATGCTCTTCGCTGCCCCCTGTGACTTCCACTACTCCCCCAGTGCTATCCAGCCCCCCGTGCTCTCCTCCTCCCTCCTGGGCTCTCCACCAAACCCCATGCTCTACACTGTCCCCCTGTGCCCTCGGCCTCTTCCCCTGTGCTTTTTTACCTCCCCCTGTGCTCGCCACCTCCCCATGCTCTATGCTGCCCCCCTGTGCCCTCCATCTTTCCTCCCGTGCTCTCCACCCCCCCATGCTCTACGCTGGCCCCCTGTGCCTTCCATCTCTCCCCCTGTGCTTTTCACCTTCCCCTGTGATCTCCACCTCCCCCATGCTCTATGCTGCCCACCTGTGCCCTGCATCTCCCTCCTGTGCTCTCCACCTCCCCCCATGCTCTACGCTGCCCCGTGCCCTCCATCTCTCTCCCTGTGCTCTACGCTGTCCCCCCAGTGCTCTCTAGCCCCCCATGCTCTATGGTGCCCACCTGTGCCCTCTGCCTCTCACTCGGTGCTCTCTAGCCCCACCCCCCAGTTCTCTCCATCCCCCCTGTGATCTCCAACCCCCTGTTCTCTCCACCTCCTCTCATACTCTCTGCTGCCCTCCACCTCCCCCAGTGCTCTATGGCCCCCTAGTGATCTCTGCCTCCCCCCTGTGCTCTCCGCCCCACCCTGTGTTTTTGCTTCCCCCTGTGCTCTCCAACCCCCCACTCCCTGTGCTCTCCAGTCCCCCCATGCTTTGTCCGGCCCCCTTGTGCTCTCCTCTTCATCCCTGTGTTCTCTGCCTCTCCCCTGGGCTCTCCGCCTCCCCCCACAGTGCTCTCCAGCCCCCCTGTACTACTCTCCCCACCCCATGTTCTCAAGGTTCTTCCCTGTGCTCTCTCCCCCCCCACTCTTTCCCTTGCCCCCCGCACCTTTGACGGTTTTCCCCCTCCCCTCTCCCGGGGGATTCATCAGGATGGAAAATGGGAAAGGGGCCGGTTATGGTGTCATGGGCTGCTCATTCCGAAATGCCCAGGCCTATTTTTTGTCCCAGTCCGGGCCTGGTTGAGAGTACTTGGAAGTATTGAGAGTACTGCAGACTTGTAATATTCAGGAGTATTGTGAGTACTGAGAATAACTGGAAGTACTGAGAGTAACTGGTAGAAATAACTGAGTATTGATTACTGTGAGTACTGAGCGTAACAAGGAGAACTGTTTGAGGGTGAATTTGGAGTTCTGAGAGTAACTGGGTGTTTTGAGAGTAATGAGAGCTGTGAGTACTTGGAAGTATGAGGCTGTGAGTATTTGGGAGTATTGTGAGTAACTGAGAGTAAATGTGAGTACTAGGAGCAACTGGGAGTAACTGTGAGTACTGAGAGTGACTGGGAGTACTGTGAGTGTTGAGAGCAACAGGGAGTACTTAGAGTAACAAGGAGTATTGCAAGTACTGAGAGTAAGTAGGAGTATTGTGAATACTGAAGGCTGTGATAAATCATACCAAGACTTGTGAACAGGAGGAGAGGAGACCAGGAGCCGTGTGAACAGGGAGCAGGAAGAGAGAACCACATGGGCCCTGTGATCAGGAAACAGGAGGAGAGGATGCACGGGGGTTGTGTGATCAGGAAGCAGTAGGACACCTGGGGCCATGTGATCAGGAAGCAAGCAAGAGAGCACTGTGGGCTGCGTGAACAGGGAGTCAGAAGAGAGGATGCTAGGGGCCGTGTGATCAGGATGCATGAGAGAGCACCATGGGCCATGTGTTTAGGGAGTAGGAGGAGAGGACACCAGGGACTGTATGATCAGGGAGCAGGAGAGGGAGCGCTATGGGTCGTGTGATCAGGGAACAAGAGGAGAGGATGACGGGGGCAGTGTGATCAGGGAACTGTGTGAACGGGGAGCCGGAAGAGAGGACACCGGGTGCTGTGTGACCAGGGAGCAGGAGAGATAGCGCCATGGGGCGTGTGATCAGAGAGCAGAAGGAAAAAACACCAACCAGGGGCCATGTGATAAGGAAGCTGGAGGAGAGGACGCCAAGGGCCATGTAATAAGGGAGCAGGAGGAGAGGACACCAAGGGCTGTGTAAATCAGGAATAGAAGAAATTTGAATCAGGAAGTGATATTACCATTAAATTGTGCAGACTATAATCTTCTAGGATTATCCCCATTAAATTAGTGTGTACAATGTCCAATAGGTATGGTAATGCAACCCAGTACACATCATGTGACATGATAAGGAAGCAGCTGGCAACAATGTGAAGTATTGCCAACCTGAAAGCGAGTTTGGACTCGCAGGGGCCAGCAAACAGGCAGGTGGAGATACAGAGTTGCAGGCACAAGAGCAGATGGAGTAAAGGGAAAAGAGTTAGTGAGGCCAGTCCTGAGCTGGCACATCCCAATAAGTATGCCCTGTTGTGTAATGTTGGAGAGACAAGTCAAAGAGTAGCATTGCTGGAGCAGAGCGACTCCCTTAGCTTCCAGGGGAACATCTCCAGTGAGGACAGGGGTAAGGGTAAGGATAGATACTGGTGATAGGTGATTCAAATATTAGAAGAACAGATAGGGCAATCTGTCACAAAGACTGTGATTGTTGAATATTATGTTGTTTACCGGGTGCTCGGGTTCAGCACATCGCAGATTGGATGGACAGATTGTTAGGTGGGGCTGGGGAGGACCCAGGTGTCATGATTTATATAGGTACCAATGACAAAGATAGATGAATGTGGAGCAACCTAAAAAATTATTTCCAGGACTTAGGAGCTATATTGAGAAAAAAGACCTCAAAGGTAGTATTCTTAGAAATACTGCTTGTAACTTGAGCCATATCAGAGAGGCACCAGGAGATTAGGGAAATCAAGTGCCTGAGGAACTGGTGCAGGAAGGAGGGAGTTGGGTTCATGGAGAACTGGGCTGAATTTTCAGTCACTTACCAGCTCTTTAGGAGGGACAAACTGCACCTAAATACTGAGGGTGCAGCTCTGTTGGGAGAAAAGATGGCCTAAAAGTGAGGGGACATTAGTGGTAGAGTGGCTAGAATACCTAAACCCAAGGTAAGTAGGTTCAATAGCTATCTTACAATGACTAACAAGGAAATAATATGCACCCAAACAAAATTAAGAGGAATGTACAGAAATACTATAAGTCTAGCAAATTGTCATGTACCTGAGTGTATTCAAGCCAGGATGTTCCTGGTCCCACAGTTGCAGTCTTGCTTGTGCCACAGAAGAGCTCTGGAGTTATGGCTAGGTTCTCTCAGTTTGATGCATTACCTTGGACTCACTAGCTCCACCTGCTTCGAGCTGTGGACAATCTACAAAGCAGCCCATAAATAGCAGCACTTCCTATCTCTCAGTGCCTGTTTTTGTGGACTAGCTCCCTGGGTGCTGTGACTGCTTTGTGACTCTGAATACCGTATATGAACTTCTGCCTGAATTCCTGACTACTTTCTAGCCTGCTGATTTTGTACTTCACTGCCTGACCTTTGCCTGCCTGACCACACTCTGGATTTCGATCGTGTATCGCTTTGCCTGATCCGCCTAAGTTTTCGCCTGAATCCTCAGCACACAAGCTCCACTTCAGATATTACCTATCACAGGTACCTTACATTACAAACAGGCCAGAATGACAGTGGACCCTGCTGAGATTGTTAAGGCGATTTCACGTCAGGGACAATTGATTGGAGCTCATGAACAGCATCTTTCTTCTTTGGACGCCAAGTTAGATGAACTTTGTACTATAATTATTCATGCTTGCCTGGTACTTCTGCAATGATCCAGACTCCTGCTCCAGGACTGCAGAGGCTTTTTAAAATGTTTGGCGTTTGTATTTCCGCAACAACCCTGGGACTTTTAACACTTCATCTGCCAAAGTGACTTTTGTAATTTCCTTGTTAAAGGGGAAGGCCCTGGATTTGGTCTCTCCTTACCTGGAACGCAATGATCCTGTGCTGCAAGACGCTGACACGTTTCTGGCTTCCCTCCAGACTGTATTTGGCAAGCCAGATAGAGCTTCTGTAGCTGAGTACTCACTTTTGGACATACAACAAGGTACCAGGTCTGTGGCACAATATGCTATTGAGTTCTGTACCCTGGCTGTTGAGACTAATTGGGACTCAAGGGCATTATGTGCAGCCTTCCAAAAAGGTCTTACAGATCGCATCAAGGACAAATTTGTCTATAAGGATTCCCCAGAAGACCTTGAGAAATTCATAGAGCTGTGTGTTTGTCTGGATATCCGGTATCATGAAAGGTGCCAAGAGAGACTTATAACTCTTAAGTTTCCTAGGCCAGTTTACCATTTGGCCTTAGAAAAGAAAGCAAAGGGGGAGGTGACTAACCTCAACGGGACTTTTAACGGTATCAAACATTACATATATTGAAAAAGGTCAAATAGCAATCACTCAAAAAGAGTTTTTTTAAGAAAAAGATTTTTTCATAAAGATTTATTATACAAAAAATAACAAATTTTTGCTAAAACAGCACTATAAATACATATATATATCCATACAATACATTGAGATCAGGAAGAATCATTTGTAAACTCAGTCAATGTAGTAAGATGCTCGACATGTTTCACTCATAGGCGAGTTTCTTCAGGAGCTTTGAGTATCATTGACAAGTGTAACAAGTGTAATACTGCATGGATAAACACATACAAAAAGAATGATTATTATTTTCGTAGCCCCTAGCCTCAGAAAACCTGTACTCCTCTGGGCACATGATGGTGTGTTATCTGGTCATCCTGGTGTCACCATCACTCACTGCTATATGGGGCAATAGTGGATCACTTTTCCAAAATGTCTAATTTTGTGCAGCTCCCGTTATCTACAGCGGAAGCACTGTCTACACTCTTCCTTTCCCATTTTGTAAGATATCATGACATACCTACCAATGCTATCTCAGACCGTGGATCCCAGTTTACATCCTGATTCTGGAGAGCGCTCTGCAAGAAACTGGGAGTAAGGCTCTTACTCTCTACCTCACATCACCCTCAAACAGATGGTCAAACCAAACGCATGAACCAGACCCTGGAAACCTATCTTCGAAATGATGCCTTACACTCCACCTGGTCTGAGTATTTTCCTTTGGCTGAGTTTGCCATTAATTCCCATTGGCACAGTGCTCTTCATACCACACCATTCTACGCAGCTCTAGGCTATCACCTTCAGACTTTTCCCCTACTTCAGCCTTCTTCTGGTGTACCAGCAGCAGATCAGCAGGTGAAAAATATTTTGCTTATTACTACAGAAGTCAGCAGGCAAGTATGCGCTTTTCTCCAACAAACGAAGATGCCATATACCTCTATATGTGGTGGGGGACAGAGTTTAGCTATCAACCACATACGCGAGACTGAAACAACCTTCTACCAAATTGGGCCTTCGATTCATCGGACCTTACAGAATTATTGCTCGAGTCGAGCCAGTCTCCTATCGGGTGAAATTGCCCCCCTCTCTCCGGATACACCCCGTATTCCACATTTCCCTCCTCAAAAAGGCAATTTTCAATCACTACTCCAGAACGCAACAGCCCCTCTTGTTCTTGTTCTGGTTCATTGGAACGGATATCCCATCACAGACCTTCCTGGGTCATAGCCAAAGATTTGCATGCTCCTGCTCTTATTCGAGACTTCCATGCCTCCTTTCCCACTAAGCCCCACTAGCACCCCAGGGGGATCCACTGGGGAGGGGGTCCTGTCATGTACCTGGGTGTATTCGAGCCCGGATGTTCCTGGTCCCACAGCTGCAGTCTTGCTTGTTGTGCCACAGAAGAGCTCTGGAGTTATGGCTTTGTTCTCTCAGTTTGTTGCATTACCTTGGACTCACTAGCCCCACCTGCTGCCAGCTGTGGACAATCTACAGTCAAAGCAGCCCATAAATAGCAGCACTTAATATCTCTCAGTGCCTGTTTGTGTGGACTAGCTCTCTGGGTGTTGTGACTGCTTTGTGACTCTGAATACCGTATATGAACTTCTGCCTGAATTCCTGACTACTCTCTAGCCTGCTGATTTTGTACTTCACCGCCAGCTCGTGTATGACCTTTGCCTGCCGGACCACTCTCTGAATTTCGATCGTGTACCGCTTTGCCTGATCCGTTGCCAACCTGATATGCCTGACTACGTTTTTGCCTGAATTCTCAGCACACAAGCTCCACTTCAGACACTACCTATCACAGGTACCTTACACAAATAAATTGGAGCTGCTAATATACGAGGAGAATTTAGACTTTTGTGGGAATATAAGAAACTTGGTTTGACAGCTCATGACATGACTGGCAACCATTCAGGGGTATTTCTTGTATTGTAAGGACAGGGAGGGTAGAAAAGGGGGAGGGGTTTGCCTGTATATCAAGAATTATTTGCGAGTGACTGTGAGGGACAATATTGCTAATGGAGCTAGGGAGGAGGTGGAATGCCTGCAGCTGGAGCTCCAAAGGGAGGAAACTAATAGGAAAGTAATAGTGGGTTTATGCTACCTGTCCCCTAACTTGAAGGATGAGGAGGAGTCTGACCTCCTATCACAGCCAGGAATGCCGGCAAAGCAGAGCAATGTTATTATAATGGGAGATTTCAGTTATCCAGATATTGACTGGACAGAAGGAACTGCTCACTCATCTAAGGCTCACCGTTTTTTAAATGTCTTGAAGGACAATTTCATGGGTCATTTGGTGGGTGCACCAACAAGAGATAATGTATTATTAACCACTTATTAATCGGCCCATAGCCGAATAATGGCTACAGGGTGGTTGCTTAACTCTGAACCAGCAACAGAGTTGTGGCTACATATTGCTCTATTTGTTCGGTGCAGGTAGTAGCTCAATAATAACATGTTTTTTTCTCTTTCCCGACCCCAGTGTGGCCCCAGACTCTCCCCGTCTTTCAGTCTGCTAACAACCCTCCCCTGGGTGGAGGAGGGGGGTCTGTTTTTTGGGTCTATCTATGACAGGCCTTCCAGTTTGATGACAGCTGCAAACCATTAATCATCTGTGCACGTTCATGCCACCGGGGACCCCTGGGGTGAAGATTTGAGAGATACCTGTACCCATACACGTTTTTAAAGTTCTAATTATTGAAGTGTTCAACATACATCTCTTGAACATCTAAATAGGGTTTCTCCCTGTTCTCACCCTTGAAGAAGGAGGAAACTATAAACTCCGAAATGCGTCAGGTGTGAGAAACCTAATAAATGCATTATATATTTATATGTATAATGATGTGCTAGTTCCAATAGATGTTCTAACATTTCAGGTTTTTATATATATACTATTTTTTGTTATTCCTCTAAATAAATACTTTATTACTACTTATACTCCACCACATAGAGTATCCTTTTCTCTTTCTTCTAATACTGGATGTGGCACAACCCCCCTTTTTGAGCAACAGTACTGGCCTAAAAAACCTTTTCAGTAAAACATTTTAAAGCGTCACCTATGGGGATTTTTAAGTAGCAAAGCTTGCGCCATTCCACGAGTGTGTGCAATTTTAAAGGGTGACATGTTAGGTATCTATTTACTCGGTGTAACTTCATCTTTCACATTATGCAAATACATTGGGTTTTAAAAATTGCTGCACAAGTACTGTGCGAGATAAAAAGTTGCAACAACTGCCATTGTATTCTCTTAGGGTCTTTTCTAAAAAAAACATATATATATAATGTTTTAGGGTTCTATGTAATTTTCTAGCAAATAAATGATGATTTTTACATGTAGGAGAGAAATGTCAGAATTGACCTGGGTGCTCCAGAACGCCTGTGCTCTCTGCATGCTGGGCCTCTGTATGTGGCCACGCTGTGTAAAAGTCTCACACATGTGGTATCGTCATACTTGGGAGTAATAGCAGAATGTTTTTTGGGGTGTAATTTGTGGTATGCATATGCTGTGTGTGAGAAATAACCTGCTAATATGACAATTTTGTAGAAAAAAAAACATAAAAAATCTTGATTTTGCAAATAATTGTGGGGAAAAATTACAACTTAAAAAAACTCACCATACTTCTTTCTAAATACCTTGGAATATCTTCTTTCCAAAGAGGGGTTATTTGGGGGGTATTTGTACTTTTCTGGCATGTTAGGGTCTCAAGAAATTAGACAGGCCGTCTTCAGAGAAATGAGATAGGACTTCAGGTGTGATCAATTTTCAGATATTGGCACCATAGCTTGTGGACTCTATAGCTTTCACAAAGACCAAATAATATCCAGCAATTTGTACTTATTTTTACCAAAGATATGTAGCAGTATACATTTTGGCCAGAATTTATGAAGAAAAATTACAAATTTTATACATTTTATAACAGAAACTAAGAAAAATTATTTTTTTTACAGAATTTTCAGTCTTTTTTCTATTATAGAGCAAAAAATAAAAAAAACAACAGTGATTAAATACCACCAAAAGAAATCCCTATTTGTGTGAAAAAGAGGACAAAAATTTCATATGGGTACAGTGTTGTATGACTGAGTAATTGTCATTCAAAATGTGAGAACACTGAAAACTGAAAATTGGTCTGGTTATTAAGGGGGTTTAAGTGCCCAGTGGTCAAGTGGTTAAATCAATTGATTACAAACACAGACCTGATCACATATGTGGCAATACGGGGCAACTTAGGAAACAGCGAGGTATCTACATTTAGTATAAATCACAGGAAAAGGAAACACAAGGGTAGTACAAGAACTATATGGCAGAGGGGTCATCATTAGCATTTCAACGCTAGAGGGATTGTAATAAAAAGTGTAAGAGCGCAATCAGGGCAGTTAAAATAGACTACAAAAGGCTCATAGGAGAGGAGAGTAAAATTATAGACAGCGTACTGACTAGCTGATTAGTGAATTGTCAATGTGGTTGCAAAAATTTAAAAAGGGCAAAGACATATACCGTATTTGCCGGCGTATAAGACGACTGGGCGTATAAGACGACCCCCTATTTTTCCAGTGAAAACTTACAATTTGGGCTATACTCGCCGTATAAGACTACCCCCTTCCGAGGCAACACCATTAAAAAAAAAGATTTGATTTAAACACGGTCATTTTAATAAACCATCAGAAACATCAAAAAAAAACAACAGACTTAATATCAGATTTGATTTAAACACAGCCATTTAAATGAACCATCAGAAACATAAAAAAAAAACCATAAGGAATTAACATCAGATTTGATTAAAACACGGTAATTTTAATGTAAATGGTTGACTTTCTGGTACTTAAAATCCTTCAAAATCCTCTTCATGTTCATCCTCTGACATCATAAGTTCATCAATGACATCTTGTGGTATATTTGTAAGACAATCATCATATGGATCCAATTCCACATCAGATGGTGTGGCTTCAGCTTCGGCTTCCTCTTCATCTTGCCACAAGTCATCATCCTCCATACCATCCAATGAATTTGATATGCCACACTTCTTGAAAGACTTGATGACTTTTTCTGCATCAATATCATTCCAGGCTTTTATGACAAAGGTGCACAAAACATCCAACTGTGGAGCACGCATGTTTCCTCCTTTTGTGAATGACTTTTCGCCGCTAACCATCCACTCATTCCACTGTTTGCGAATACGATCTTTAAATGGCTTGTTTAGGCACACATCCAGTGGCTGTACCAACGATGTCAATCCTCCAGGAATAACCGCTGCATCAGTGTTTATTCTTTTAAGCCTTTCCTTTGTGCTGGGAGTTAAATGAGCCCTGAACATATCCCACACCAGTAGGCTACGTTCTCGACGAAGTCCACCTGTTCAACTACTCCATACATGTTCAAGCCATAGTTTTACCCCTTCTTCATCCATCCAGCCTTTTTCATTCACATGTACAAAAACTCCAACGGGGAACTTGATTTTCGGCATTGTTTTTCTTTGAAAATAATCATGGGTCTTAGTTTGGCACCATCAGCTGTACATGCTTGTACCACAGTAAAACTGGACTTCTCAGGTCCTGTTGTTTTAATTAACACAGTTTTGGCACCTTTTGAATTGACTGTTTTATTTCCAACCATGTCGAAATTCATAGGAGTTTCATCCATATTTCCGATCTGACTTAACGCATAGCCATGTTTTTTGCGCTGTTCTATTACATATCGATGGAAATTACTTACTTTGCCGTCAAGACCTGCAGGTAATTTTTGTGCAATTTTGGTCTTTTTCCTCAGTACCAGATCATGCCTTTCCAAGAACCTAGAACACCAGGATATAGTAGCCTTAAATCCTTTGCTGTGATCTGGGTTAGATTTGGCCCATTGAAGTGAAAAAATCCGTATGCTGTTTCGTGTCACTACAAAACCATTGTGACAATGCTCATGCACCATGTCTGCTACATGCTTCTCGAGTTCTGGCCAATGTTCTTAATGCACACTTAGCCCTTGGCATACTCTTTAATGCATCTTCCTTTGCTTTCCAGTCTCGGACCATCTTTTCCGTTACTCCATATTGTCTTGCAGCAGCGCAGTTATTATTTTCCTTGGCAAAGTTTACAACCTTGAGCTTGAAACTGGCTTCATGTTTCCTTCTCCTTGCTGGAGCCACGCTGGGGCCCTGTCTATCAGCCATTTCACACAACAGGGAATCTGAAATCTGTCAGGTATTGTAATCTGTCAGGTATTACGGTATTCATTTTATGAAATCAAAAAGGAAACTGGTGAACTACAAGTCCCAGAGATCCCACAATTGGTAGGTGGCAACAATGACTCTCCTCCAAAGCACCATAAATCTTTTTTATGAAGGGAAGATCTGGAGCTGGATGTGCAGTACAGGATGTTGGCTACCGGTACACACAGTATATGATGCTTTGTTACCGTATGTACAGTAGCACCAGGTACTCACAGTATATGATGCTTTGTAATATACCGTACAGTAGCGCCAGATTGACACAGTATATGCTTTGTAATTTCCGGTACAGTAGCGCCAGGTACACACAGTATACGGTAATATGATGCTTTGTTAGTACGGTAGGTACAGTACGGTATATACCGTATGATGCTTCGTTAGTAGGTACAGTATATATGATGCTTTGTTAGTATGTACAGTACCGTATATGATGCTTTGTTGGTAGGTACAGTAGGGTATGATATATGATGCTTTGTTACTGCTTGTCAAGTTGTCACTGAGTATGATGCTTTGTTAGTAGGTACGTTACAGTATACCTATATGATGCTTTGTCACTGCTTATCAAGTTGTCACTGAGAAACAGCATCTATTACTTCCTCCCTGGTAAATCTTTTGATGAAGGGCTTTTAAATGTGAAAATTACAGTACAGTATACCAGTATACCGGTATTTTGTTTGTGTGGTAACGATACAGACTTAATACAGTGTGCATACAGTGTGAACCACTGAGCCAATCACGGCAGGCAATGCATTTTACTAATCTGTTGATGGATGCAAAGCCTGCTCGGATTGGCTGTGACATCATCAGCCCGACTCGGATTGGCAGAGGCTGTACTCCAATCCGAGCAGGCTTAACAGGCTTTGCATTCAGCAACAGAGTGCATTGCCCGCCAGGATTGGCTGAGCGGCGCACACTGGACACGGCGGGCTTCATATATTACACTTGGCGGCATCTCGAGCACCCGGCGGCTGAGCGGCGCACACCATGTATGGATACAGCAGCCACCGCATCTCGAGCACCCGACGGCTGAGCGGCACACACAGTGTATGGCCACAGCGTTACTGAGCACCCGGCGACTTCCACATGGCGGCATGGCGATCACCCGGCGGCTTTTTCACCAGGTACAGAGCACACATACACATTGCGGCCTCTGCACCCGGCGTATAAGACGACCCCCGGTTTTTGGCTGTGTAGATCCGGTGTAAAAAGTCGTCTTATACGCCGGCAAATACGGTACCTGAAAACTATAGACCAGCCAGTCTAACATCAATAGTTTGTAAATTATTGAGGGAATGATAAGGGACTATATCCAAGGTATAGCCCGGGTAGATGATGCCAAGTTCTTAATGATCCACTTGGCTCAGCTTGAGCGGCTTTGAGGAGGATGACATAGTGAATGAAGCCAAGTAATGGGGCAGACCTGCTTTCACACAGGATCAGGGGTAGGCAACCGTTGAGAGGTGGAGATCTATCTGAACAACACAAAAGAGATCAAAGATCAGCAGGGTTCGGTGACATTTTTGTAAAAAAAGAATCTAACTAGCACGTCCTAATTAAATAGAAAAACATAGAAAAACGTATTAAAACAAATGTCACTGTAAATATATATATATAGTTAGCCTACCTTAAAAGGGACTGTGTCAGTCAGTAGGGCAGTGGACAGTGTGTGGATGGTGTCAGTAGGGTAGTGGACAGTGTGTGAATGATGTCAGTAAAAAATAAAAAAAAGAGTTGGAACTTTAAATGAAGCATTCAG
The DNA here is from genome assembly GCF_037356315.1 of Lithobates pipiens. Classification (NCBI taxonomy): domain Eukaryota; kingdom Metazoa; phylum Chordata; class Amphibia; order Anura; family Ranidae; genus Lithobates; species Lithobates pipiens. Next base: position 173,680,267 of record NW_027507903.1, read on the forward strand.
ATGCAATCTGGTAAAATGATCGATTTATATATTATCACATTTAATAATTCATATACAGTGCCTTGCGAAAGTATTCAGCCCCCTTAAACTTTTCAACCTTTTGCCACATTTCAGGCTTCAAACATAAAGATATAACATTTTTATTTTTTGTGAAGAATCACCAACAAGTGGGACACAATTGTGAAGTGGAACGAAATCTATTGGATTTTTGAAACCTTTTTAACTAATAAAAAAATGAAATGTGGGGCATGCTAAATTATTCGGCCCCCTTGCGTTAATACTTTGTAGAGCCACCTTTTGCTGCGATTACAGCTGCTAGATGCTTGGGGTATGTCTCTATCAGTTTTGCACATCGAGAGACTGAAATTCTTGCCCATTCTTCCTTGCAAAACAGCACGAGCTCAGTGAGGTTGGATGGAGAGCGTTTGTGAACAGCAGTTTTCAGCTCAGATTCTCAGTTGGATTCAGGTCTGGACTTTGACTTGGCCATTCTAACACTTGGATATGTTTATTTGTGAACCATTCCTTTGTAGATTTTGCTGTATGTTTGGGATCATTGTCTTGTTGGAAGATAAATCTCCGTCCCAGTTTCAGGTCTTTTGCAGACTCCAACAGGTTTTCATCCAGAATAGTCCTGTATTTGGCTGCATCCATCTTCCCCTCAATTTTAACCATCTTCCCTGTCCCTGCTGAGGAAAAGCAGGCCCAAACCATGATGCTGCCACCACCATGTTTGACAGTGGGGATGGTGTGTTGAGGGTGATGAGCTGTGTTGCTTTTACGCCAAACATATCGTTTTGCATTGTGGGCAAAAAGTTCGATTTTGGTTTCATCTGACCAGAGCACCTTCTTCCACATAGAAAAGTGAAAAAATTTGTTGCGCTAAAAAGCAAAATCAATCTATATAAAACAAAAATAGCTGCTAACACAAATATTGCTGGAAACAATATATAAAGATATATGGACAATGATATAGCGCTCTATTCAAAACAAACAAAATATATAAAAAAAAGTTCATAAACAAGAATATAGTGAATGGCTTCAAAATACGATATCCTCAGATATGGTGATCACATCCAAAGGCAGAAGAAGGAATAATCATAATCCATTTCATACGCAGAGGAGGAGGGGAACCGTCACCAACACCCAAAAACACTGACTCTTACCATAGATGTACAGATAAAAACGCATGTAGTAAATCACCAAGGGGGAGGCAGTTTTCTATGCTGATTTCCCTTCGTCTACAGAGGCGCAATCATCTCAATGGGAGTCGTCCAATGGGAAAAGAGGATTCCTATTTCTGTTTAGTAGGCACTTCACTTCCCAGGAACTGCTTAAATCTCCAGACCAACAATCCTCCCAAAAACCATAGAAAACATAAAACAAAGTGGCCTCATTGCGCAGGTATACTGATAAACCAATAATCTTTTTATTCTCTAAAACCGTAGTTGAACTCACATTTAAGATGAGATATACAGGCATCAAATGACAATCGGCTACAGATGGAAAAAAACGAATGAAGACCACTCCTGTGCTCCTTCTGATGTCACCAGGTCCCAAAAAACGCCCGACGTTTCGCCACCAACGTGCGTCCTCAGGGGCATGACCGTGACAGAAGAAGGAGAGCTATAAATACAGATAACTATCAAACAATTAGTGGCCTACCTTGATTCAGGTGTCAGTCTGTGGCTGCAATGTGCAACCCATTAGAAATCACCGCCGCCCCACCATGTTCCCAGCACATTCAATTGCATTCAAACAGGGGGAAGGTAAACAAGGTGACCACTTCCGGTGCGCCGTGCGTATCAAAACACCGGACTTCCGGTCTAAAGATGCGCTCCAGCGGAAAAAAAACCCCAAATATAAACGAAAAAAGAAATAAGAAAATTGTGTCCTGCACAAGAGAAAACCCAAACAGACCATATCGATCCACCCAACGAGTGCCCCAGGGCATCCAGCCCCAGAAGCAACCTCGTCAGGTCACTCAGTATACCCGGAAGTGAAGTACGTCACACGGCGCACCACTTCCGGTGTATAGATGCGTTCCACCTCACAGAGGTGGAAACAAAATAAAGGGTATTTTTTTTTTTTTTTTTTTTTTTTGTTTTGTTTGGTTCACATCGCTGCTTTGGTCAGCAGTCCTCCATTTCTGTGTGGCCATTGGATGCTGCATTTCTGCCTTGTTTATGGTCATGACAAGCGGGGTGTGGGTGTTTCCATTCATATTTGTGCTTTTGCTTCTGTGTGGCCGGTTGCATTGGGCATGTTCGTTGTAGACTGCTTGTTTTCAGGCGGTTTTACTCCTGCTGAGCACATAGACACTGAGAGAATTGTTCCCTCGCTGCCGAGTGCTCTGCGCAGGACCGGAAGTTTGCCATCCATGCAGTGGCTCTGTGAGGTGGAACGCATCTATACACCGGAAGTGGTGCGCCGTGTGACGTACTTCACTTCCGGGTATACTGAGTGACCTGACGAGGTTGCTTCTGGGGCTGGATGCCCTGGGGCACTCGTTGGGTGGATTGATATGGTCTGTTTGGGTTTTCTCTTGTGCAGGACACGATTTTCTTATTTCTTTTTTCGTTTATATTTGGGGTTTTTTTCCGCTGGAGCGCATCTTTAGACCGGAAGTCCGGTGTTTTGATACGCACGGCGCACCGGAAGTGGTCACCTTGTTTACCTTCCCCCTGTTTGAATGCAATTGAATGTGCTGGGAACATGGTGGGGCGGCGGTGATTTCTAATGGGTTGCACATTGCAGCCACAGACTGACACCTGAATCAAGGTAGGCCACTAATTGTTTGATAGTTATCTGTATTTATAGCTCTCCTTCTTCTGTCACGGTCATGCCCCTGAGGACGCACGTTGGTGGCGAAACGTCGGGCGTTTTTTGGGACCTGGTGACATCAGAAGGAGCACAGGAGTGGTCTTCATTCGTTTTTTTCCATCTGTAGCCGATTGTCATTTGATGCCTGTATATCTCATCTTAAATGTGAGTTCAACTACGGTTTTAGAGAATAAAAAGATTATTGGTTTATTAGTATACCTGCGCAATGAGGCCACTTTGTTTTATGTTTTCTATGGTTTTTGGGAGGATTGTTGGTCTGGAGATTTAAGCAGTTCCTGGGAAGTGAAGTGCCTACTAAACAGAAATAGGAATCCTCTTTTCCCATTGGACGACTCCCATTGAGATGATTGCGCCTCTGTAGACGAAGGGAAATCAGCATAGAAAACTGCCTCCCCCTTGGTGATTTACTACATGCGTTTTTATCTGTACATCTATGGTAAGAGTCAGTGTTTTTGGGTGTTGGTGACGGTTCCCCTCCTCCTCTGCGTATGAAATGGATTATGATTATTCCTTCTTCTGCCTTTGGATGTGATCACCATATCTGAGGATATCGTATTTTGAAGCCATTCACTATATTCTTGTTTATGAACTTTTTTTTATATATTTTGTTTGTTTTGAATAGAGCGCTATATCATTGTCCATATACCTTCTTCCACATGTTTGGTGTGTCTCCAAGGTGGCTTGTGGCAAACTTTAGATGAGACTTTTTATGGAAATCTTTGAGAAAAACTCTTCCATAAAGGCCAGATTTGTGCAGTGTACGACTGATTGTTGTCCTATGGACAGACTCTCCCACCTCAGCTGTAGTTCTCTGCAGTTCATCCAGAGTGATCATGGGCCTCTTGGCTGCATCTCTGATCAGTCTTCTCCTTGTCTGAGCTGAAAGTTTAGAGGGACGGCCAGGTCTTGGTAGATTTGCAGTGGTCTGATACTCCTTCCATTTCAAAATGATTGCTTGCACAGTGCTCCTTGGGATGTTTAAAGCTTGGGAAATCTTTTTGTATCCAAATCCAGCTTTAAACTTCTCCACAACAGTATTACGGACCTGCCTGGTGTGTTCCTTGGTCTTCGTGATGCTCTCTGTGCTTTCAACAGAACCCTGAGACTATCACAGAGCAGGTGCATTTATACAGAGACTTGATTACACACAGGTGGATTCTATGTATCACCATCAGTCATTTAGGACAACATTGGATCATTCAGAGATCCTCACTGAACTTCTGGAGTGAGTTTGCTGCACTGAAAGTAAAGGGGCCGAATAATTTTGCACGCACCACATTTCAGTTTTTTATTTGCTAAAAAAGTTTAAATTATCCAATAGATTTCGTTCCACTTCACAATTGTGTCCCACTTGTTGGTGATTCTTCACAAAAAATTACAATTTTATATCTTTATGTTTGAAGCCTGAAATGTGGCAAAAGGTTGAAAAGTTCAAGGGGGCCGAATACTTTTGCAAGGCACTGTATGTACACATGTTTTATCATGGCATAATACAGTTGTAGATAGTAATGTTGATTTGTAACATTATTAATTTATATATGTTGCATTAAAGCACAATACAGTTGTAAATGATAATGTTGATAACATAAAAACTTCCCGATCCACATCAGCATATTAACATAAAAATTGTTCATGATTACAGAAAATTTCATGTATATGGTCTAAATAATAAACACATGATTATGACAACACAGCATCCAAAAATGTCAACGCATTTCGTGAATTCCTTCCACTTCCTCAGGAGCAGATGCGGAGGTACATATAAATCAACTATAAGGTCAACATGCAGTACTAATAGCTTAAGGTTCACTGGGCATCAGTTGCGGGAGCTGTGGCAATAGGTCTGTGACACCAAGCCAAAAAAGCCACAATAAACGAGCCTCTACTCAAGTATAGTCCCCAAATAGTGATCAGAAGTGATACAGTCAACATCTCCAAGAGGCTTAAATTAACAAAGTTCAAAATGCAGTACTAAGAGCTGAAGGTTCACTGGGGGCATCAGTTCCGGGAGCTGCGGCAATAGGGCCATGACACCAAGCCAAAAAAAGCAACAATAAATGAACTTCCATGGAAATATAGTCCCCAAATAGTAATCAGAAGTGATATAGTCAACATCTCCAGTGGACTTCTTGTAGTCTTGAATGAGGAATCCATGATCAAAGATAGTGCACAGTATCCCAGAGAACCGAGAACCAAAAGGATTATATCAGTAGAGCAGTGGATGGTGTCAGTAGAGCAGAGGATGATGTCAGTAGAGTAGTGGACAGTATCAGTAGAGCAATGGATGGTGTCAGTAGAGCAGTGGACGGTGTCAGTAGGGCAGTGGACGGTGTCAGTAGGGAAGTGGACAGTGTTAGTAGAACAGGGGATGGTATCAGTAGAGCAGTGGACGGTGTCAGTAGAGCAGTGGACGGTGTCAGTAGGGCAGTGGACAGTATCAGTAGAGCAGTGGACAGTATCAGTAGAGCAGTGGACATTATCAATAAAGCAGTGGCTGGCGTCAGTAGAGCAGTAGATGGTGTCAGTAGAGCAGTGGACAGTATCAGTAGAGCAATGATTGGTATCAGTAGAGTAGTGGACGTTGTCAGTAGAGCAGTGGACAGTGTCAGTACAGCAGTGGATGGTGTCAGTAGGGCAGTGGACAGTATCAGTAGAGCAATGGATGGTATAAGTAGGGCAGTGGATTGTGTCAGTAGAGCAGTGGATGGTGTCAGTAGAGCAGTGGAAGGTGTCAGTAGAGCAGTGACTGGTGTCAGTAGAGCAGTGGCTGGTGTCAGTAGAGCAGTGGCTGGTGTCCGTAGAGCAGTGGACGGTGTCAGTAGAGCAGTGGCTGGTGTCAGTAGAGCAGCGGACGGTGTCAGTAGAGCAGTGGCTGGTGTCAGTGGACAGTGTCAATGGAGCAGTGGACTGTGTCACTAGAGCAGTGGATGGTATCAGTAGAGCAGTGGATGGTGTCAGTAGAGCAGTCGACGGTGTCAGTAGAGCAGTGGACAGTGTCAGTAGAGCAGTGGATGGTGTCAGTAGGGCAGTGGACAGTATCAGTAGAGCAATGGATGATATCGGTAGGGCAGTGTATTGTGTCAGTAGAGCAGTGGACAGTATCAGTAGAGCAGTGTATGGTGTCAGCGGGGCAGTGGAGGATGTCAGTGGGACAGTGGCAGTATCAATAGAGCAGTGGACGGTGTCAGTAGAGCAGTGGACAGTATCAGTATAGCAATAGATGGTGTCAGTAGGGCAGTGGACGGTGTCAGTAGGGCAGTGGACGGTATCAGTAGGGCAGGGGATTGTGTCAGTAGGGCAGGGGACGGTGTCAGTAGAGCAGTGGACGTGTCAGTGGGGCAGTGGACGGTGTCAGTAGAGCAGTGAATTGTATCAGTAGAGCAATGGATGGTGTCAGTAGAGCAGTGAATAGTGTCAATGGGGCAGTGCACAGTATCAGTAGAGCAGTGGACAGTGTCAGAGCAGTGGATGGAGTCAGTAGAGCAGTGAATGGCGTCAGTAGAGCAGTGGACGATGTCAGTAAGGCCGTGGACGATGTCAGTAAGGCCGTGGACAGTATCAGTAGAGCAGTGGACGGTGTCAGTGGAGGCAGTGGACATTGTCAGTAGGGCAGTGTATGGAATCTGTAGGGCAGTGGATGTTGTCAGTAGGGCAGTGGATGTTGTCAGTAGGGCAGTGGACGTTGTCAGTAGGGCAGTGGACGTTGTCAGTAGGGCAGTAAACTGTGTCAGTAGGGCAGTGGACAGAGTCAGTAGGGCAGTAGATTGTATCATTAGGGCAGTGGGCAGTGTTAGCACAGCAGTGGACAGTGTAAGTAGTATTCATTTTTATTATTTTCTTTACAATATTATTCCCCCCCGCCCCCATAGCAGTGTCCCCTGAATTACCAGCCCCCCCCCCCCCCCAGCAGTGTTCTCTGCCCCCTTTTTGGTGCTTGCAGCCTGCCCTTGGAAATCCCTGGGCAGCGGGGAGCAGCAGTTATTGGGAAGGCAGTAGGAAGAGCTTGGGCCCCTGTAGAGAGACAGGTATTAGAAATGGAAGAGCCTCCCTGCCAGCTCTCTCTTGAGGAACGTGTGCACCCCTCCCCGCTCTGCTTACCAGCAAAAAGCACCAGAGGAATATCCTGAGGCACCCAGTGTCGGGGGGGGGGGGTTGCAGTTGCCTGTAAAAAGGTAACCAGAGGGTGGAACATGCTGAGAATATGCAGATCCCTAGGACAGAAGGGGAGCTCAGCTACAGGACCAGCTCCAGCGCAATCTTGGGCCCCCCTTCATATGAACAAGCTGTTCATTGGTTGCTAGGACTGCCCTGGGTTCTAACAACCAATCACCTGCCGGTTAACTTGAAAAGTTATCTTTGCCTGCTCCTGCCCTCAGTCCTGAGCTGTGCTTCCTTCCTGCCTCTGCTGTGCCATGAGGATTTGAGAATTAGAGAGGGGGGGAGCGGCACGCAAGCAGGGGTCAGCAAAGTGGGGACAGTTTAATGATCTATCTGTCGTCTGTCTGCTGTCGACAACCCCCACTCTAGATGATCTCTGTGAGCATTTGGTGATTCAGTCAACCTCCTTTAATCTCCATAAGGGTGACCTTAAGAGGAAGGTGCATGTCATTGTGAGTAGTTTCATGCTAGGCTCTGAGGCCCTTTGCATTTCTGCCAGTTGCTTTGTTACTCTACTGTTGCTTATGCCCCTCTGTGTTTGCCAAGACTGATACTAACCACTATTGTCTACTACTGGATTCTATGTGGAACTGTGTGAACTGTCAGCTTTATACAGTGCCTTGAAAAAGTATTCACACCCCTTGAAATTTTCCACATTTTGTCATGTTACAACTAAAAACGTAAATGTATTTTGTCTGGATTTTATGTGATAGACCAACACAAAGTGGTACATAATTGTGAAGTGGAAAAAAAAGATAAATGGTTTTACAAATAAATATCTGAAAAGTGTGGTGCGCGTTTGTATTCAGCCGCCTTTACTCTGATACCCCTAATTAAAATCAATTGCCTTCAGAAGTCACCTAATTAGTAAATAGAGTCCACCTGTGTGTAATTTAGTCTCAGTATTAAATACAGCTGTTCTGTGAAGCCCTCATAGGTTTGTTAAAGAACCTTAGTGAACAAAAAGCATCATGAAGGCCAAGAAACACACCAGACAGGTTATGGATAAAGTTGTGGTGAAGTTTAAAGCAGGGTTAGGTTATTAAAAAATATCCCAAGCTTTGAACATCTCACGGAGCACTGTTAAATCCATCATCCGAGAATGGATAGAGTGTGGCACAACTGCAAACCTACCAAGACATGGCTGTCCACCTAAATGGACAGGCCAGGTAAGTAGAGCAATAATTAGAGAAGCAGCCAAGAGGCCCATGGTAAAAAGACCTGTAATGCCGCATACAGACGATCGGAATTCTCGGAAAAAGCTCTGATGGTTTTCCTGACGGAATTTGGCTCAAGCTGTCTTGCCTACACACGGTCCCATCAAATTCCGATCGTTTATAGCGCGGTGAGGTACGACACGTACGACGGAACTAGAAAAGGGAAGTTCAATAGTCAGTAGCCAATAACTTCTGTCTCGTAGTTGAATCTGAGCATACGTGATTTTTGGTGTGTCGGAATTGCATATACACGATTGGAATTACCGATAGAAAGTTTTTCCATCGGGAAAATTGAGAACATGCTATAAATTTTTGGCTGGCGGAAATTCGGACAGCTAAATTCCGATGGAACATACACACAGTGGCATTTTCTGAAGAAAAGCTCTCATCTGTCTTTTTCTGGATGGAATTCCGATCGTGTGTATGCGGCATTAGAGTCTGGAGAAGACTTGAGACAGGGGCAGAGGTTCACCTTCCAGGAGGCCAAGACCCTAAATATACAGCCGGAGCTACAATGAAATGGTTTAGATCAGGGGTGCCCAACCTTTTGAAGAGTGAGGACCACTTAAGTGACTTGGTAACCGGTCGAGGGCCACAATGAAATGAAACGGTTCTGAATGTCAATTTTTTTTATTTTGAATAGTATAATGAACATCTTAAACAACACAGAATAACAACAGAATCATCATTTTGTGTGTGTGACCAATACCGATTGGATGTTTACCCACTGTTTACTCACAATGACAAAAAAAGAGTAGAGGACACTAGTGTGAACACTGACTTTGTTTACTTTTTACAAGGGACTCTATGTCAGGTTTTATTTCAGTTGTTCCTAAGCGGAGACACTGTTCCAGGTGACAGTCCGTTAGTCTTGTTCTAATTTTCTATTTTGCATACTTCATTCTTAAAAAAAGTTGCTCACAAAGGTAAGTGCTTCCAAACAGGGAGAAAACCTTAGCTGCTTTTCTTCTTAAATTTGGAAAGTTGTCCTTCGACAAATACTTCTGGTAAAAATTCAGGATGGGTAGTTCAGAGTGTTTGATTGTAAGTTTGCCATTAGCCTGAAGTTCAATTAGTTCCATCTGAAGATCTCCCGGAGCAGGGGCCACATCTGCAGAGAAGGGGTTGATCACTAGCATCACGCTCTTCTCCTGCATATAAAAATCTTGAAATCTTTCCTGGAACTGACTCTGCAGCTGACTTATTGCAACAGCATAACCAGGTGCATACTCTGCGACCTGTTGTTGTGCCATGATTTTAAAATGAGTGAGATTTCTACTCTCCAGTTGACTTTTGAACAGTTCCAATTTCTTCAGAAAAGCCTTGACGTGGTTAAACATAGCGTGAACTAAATGATTTTTTGATTGAAGCTTTATGTTAAGTTCGTTCAAATGAGAAGAGATGTCTGTAAGGAAGGCAAAGTCAGCCTAGAAAAATGGACAGTAACAACCCAATATAGGGTCAGAGGGCGCTGATCACCCCTAGTGCATTGAAAAAAAAGAAAAGATATCCCCAGAGTGTTTTTTTTACAGCATATATTACCTGTGAATGCTAGTAGATATGTATAATAAGTGCCGACATAAAGCAGATAATTAGTAATATAAATGTTTTATTTAATAAAAAAGAGGATTAAACAGGCAACACAGTGGTCAAGGATTGGGCTCCACTATATGAATAAAAATATACAGTATTACATATGCATACAAAGTTTATAACACTTAAACCCTGTTGTAACTATAATTGCAATAAAAGATGGATAATATGGACCCTTTACGCGTTTCGACCCTCTCGGGGGTCTTCTTCAGAAGGTTTTTATCTATTATGAAAAGGAAGACAAACATAAATATATATCCATACATAATGTACTGTAAAATACTAGAAATAATCTGCTGTAAGCAGAATATACATCAAACATTGCATAGTAACAAGGTTAATAAACAATTGGTATACATCGCAAATAAATACCTATATAATCCACGTAGGAGATCCTCTTTAAAACATGAAGTCCATCACTTCTCCCATTTCCTTCATAGATGTGCCCAGACTTCTGTGGTTGGGATTAGTCACTATACTCTACCCATAGGAGGAGCGGGGGAAACGGAGTCCGGAAGGTAAATGGCTTGCAAGGGATCACACCCCTATTACCACCTCCAATGTATAATACAGTGGAGGAAGGTATAGGTGTAGATAGACAGGGGTCAAGGGGGGGCCAATCTATAATAAAATAAAAAAGAAACAATATGGAATATGTATATATATAGGAGAATCCCTATTACAGGGATACCCCCTCAATATAAGGAGACAAGGAGTGCACCCAAATGAGAAGGGGTATGTAAATACAGGAGTGAAATATACTGATTGGAGGTATAGTGCTGCAGGTGATTAGAAGATGGACAGAAAGAGGAGAAGCCCATAGGTGTGGATACACCAGAAAAGACCGCAACAGTGGGCTACAACACCTCGTGAGGGAAAAAAAAAAAAACATAATAAGTGAAATAAAACACACCATATAGCAGAATCCAACACAGCCCGACGTGACTGGGGAATCCGACGCAGCCCAGCGTGAATAAAGTGAGTATAGGATAAAACAGTGTGTGTATACCTGTAGGTAATATCAAGTGAATACACGTTTAGGAGCAGAGCCCAAGGAGGCAATGCTGTAAAAGTGGTGAACAAAGGTTTGTAAGCTTTGCAATACAGCCCCTCTCAATCTTGCATTGCCGCAGGATACAAAAAGCCTTGGTCTGAAAACAAACAAAAGGTCACATTGAACTTCTGCAGGCAAAGCTATATATGGAGTAGTATAAAGAAAGTTCCAATAAGATAGACCGGTAACTTACCCTTCACATAGGATCAGTGCAACTGGTGTCCTGTCAAAAACGGGATAGATTGCTAATGCAGGGGGGTGGTATATAAACAACCTATGCGTAATTTGATCAGCTGGATCAATTTACACCCCATCAATAGTCCCAGCTGTCTAATCGTCCGCCTAATGGTCGCCATATTGGCCGACCAGATGTGGTCCCCTCGGCGTTCCGGAACTGACCTTCCCAAGATGGCGGAAAGGTACACAGTAGCGTCGCACCGGCGTGACGTCGGTGCGTCATGTCGCACGCGCATAACGCGCGTGCGCAGTGAGGCACCGCGTCCGATACTGTCCCGGAATGCCGCCGACCAGACATATTATCCCAGGGGGACGGGTGGTACCTACCCGTACATCCCCCGGGAGGATCGGGGAGGGGCATGCGCGCGCAAATGCCGATCCCCTCTTCTGGCCGGGAAGCCATACCAAAGGAGTCCGCCCTATATGCAACAAATAGAAAGTAACAATAGTGGCACCATCTAGAGGAGGAAGAGGAGGGATGCACCCGGACTTCCTAACATAAAATATAAAAACATTTAAAGTAAAATTACAAAGCAATATGTCAGAAATGTAACAAGCAGCATTTAATAATTAATATATCTTTTACAGGTAATCTGGGTATACATGAGAAAAGTATCTACTTATAGGTGTATAAGATATGACAAGCTGGTTATAAAGTAAGGAGATCATATACAAGTGCTCCATTCCCACATCACATGTATATGCATATGCGCGCATATCAGGGCCAGAAAAGAAGAATAATAGTAAATGAAGACAATCAATATAATTGTCTTGGTGAGTAATCGATAAAGGGCCTACACACATATGGGCATATGCACACGTGTAATGTGTTAATTTTGTAACTAGCTTAGGGGCAGTGAGTGATATTTAGGGCAAAACCACAGGGAACGGAAACACAGACAAAAGGATATTTATATTTTGGAAAAAAGGACAAAAATAGAAGGAAAATATAAATGTGGTAAATTCACATTCTATTATTGTGTTTTACCTGAAGTAAAACCTTTCAAAAAGGGGGCGAATGAGATAGCTTCATTTAACCCTGGAGAGATGGTGGCATTAAGTTTATAGATCCATCTCTGTTCGAGTTGGAGAAGGGACTTATTCCAATCTCCTCCTCGATTCGGAATATGGATACGGTCAAGAGCAACGAAAGTGATTTCCGGCATCTTATAGTCATGTACAGTAACCATATGTCATCCAAGGGGTAAATAAAAATTGCCAATCTCCATATGGTAAGTATGTTTAGCTATCCTTTTGTGTAGTTCTAATTTAGTCTTCCCCACGTAGTATGCCCCACACTCACACTCCATGAGATACACGACCCCACGTGTCTGACAATTGACAAAGTGAGACGGGCGAAATGTTCGAAAAGAAAGATTTTGTTTCGCTTGATGTACTTACAAGAGGAGCAATGCCCGCAGGGGAAAGAACCCAAAACTGAGCAGTGTCCTGCTCGTTTTGTTTCGTCTTTGTATTCACTTTGTACCAACTTATCATAAAAAGAAGTGGCACGTCTATAAGCAATTGAAGGATGTTTCGGAACCAATTTCCCAATTTTTTGGTCATCTTTTAAGATAGACCAGTGTTTCTGGATGATATTGCGAATCGAGGTGTGTTGTCTAGAAAAACGAAGGATGATCCTGGCAGCATGCATGCCAGGGTCATCTCTCGCTGCCTTAGGATGCAAAAGGTTGCCGCGAGATTGTACTAGCGACCTATTATATGCCTTACGCAGACATGATCGGCTATAGCCACGGGCTAGAAGTCTAGTCTGTAATTGAGCGGCTTCAACCCTAAATAGGGCATCGTCCTAACAATTCCTACGTAGCCGCAGGTATTGGCCGTAGGGTTTGGACTGTTTTAGATTCGTAGGATGGAAACTATCTGCATGGAGTATAGTATTCCCAGCGGTGCTTTTGCGATACAAAGTAGTAAGGATTGAATTAGTAGGGGAACGTCCGATTTTTATGTCCAAAAATGAGATCAGATGATGGTTATATGACATGGTAAATTTTAAATTGTACTTGTTCACATTGATATGAGATATAAATTTTAGCAGTTGGTCCTCCGTGCCCTCCCATATGACGAGGATGTCGTCGATATAACGCCGCCACAACCGAATGTGGCGCGTGAGATCGTCAAGATTCTCATCAGATAGGAGAGATTCTTCCCACTCCCCCAGGTACAGATTGGCGTAGGCCGGGGCACAACATGTGCCCATGGCCACGCCCTGCACCTGGAGGTAGTGGGAATTGTTGAATACAAAATAATTGTGATACAGGATGTACTCCAAGCCCTGAATGATAAAATCATTCAAGGTCTGGTCATACAGCCCCCTGTGTTGTAAGATGTTTCGTATAGCTACAATCCCCTCAGTGTGGGGTATCGAGCTATAGAGTGCTTCCACATCAATTGCTACCAACCAAGCATTAGTCGGTAGAGTCAGGCCATCAAGGATCTGTAGCAAGTGTATAGTGTCCTTGATAAATGATGGGATTTCCATCACAAGGGGCTGCAGAAAGGAGTCAATCAATTTGCTAAGATTTTCAATTAACCCCCCCCTTCCCGAGATGATGGGTCTACCGGGCGGGTGAGATAGATTTTTGTGAATTTTGGGGAGACAGTAGAAAGTAGCTTCCGTAGGAAACTTAGTGCTAATGAACGAGTGTTGATCTCTGGTGATACTGCCAATTTGTAACGCGGTATCTATCAATTCATAAAACTGTTGATGGTAAGTGAGTATTACCCTGATTGGAATAATCTTATACCAGTCAGTGTTGTTCAGTATGTCCTGACACATGCTGACATAATCAGCGTTGTCCATTAGCACCACATTTCCTCCCTTATCAGAGGGTTTGATAGTGATATTAACATTATTCCCTAGTGATTGAACGGCTTTATACTCTTCACTGCTTAAGTTATTGGGATAGGTTTGCTTACGGCGAAGTTTGGAAATATCCTTCAACACTTGTTTGACAAAGATCTCAATGCACGGATTTAGACTCAATGGGGGAAAGGAACCCGAAGGTTTTTTTAGGGACGAATTATATTGTACCGGATCACCAGTATTTTCCAGGAGAGACTCTAAATCTATCAGATCTATCAGGTCCAGGGTGTTGTTTTCCTCATATAACAATGTTAGGTCCCGTAAGGCCCTAAGTTCTCACATGCCTAATTTGGGCATCTCATGGTCCTCAGTGTCCACACTTTCCTTCGCATGCAGACTCCGAAGAAGGAGTCTACGTGCGAAAAGTTGGACATCGGTTGTCACCTCAAACATGTCAAACTCTTACTGTGGGCAAAAAGTCAGACCTCGTGAAAGTACATTTATTTCTGTTGGAGTCATAATGTGAGACGACAGATTAATTATACTCATGGGTTCGGTACAATTCTGGTGACAAAGGTATCCAGATTGCCCAGTCCCCTGTTGTTTGGGGGAAGGGGAGATCCCCGTGTGGCACTCACTGCCCCTAAGGTAGTTACAAAATTAACACATTACACGTGTGCATATACGATTACTCACCAAGATAATTATATTGATTGTCTTCATTTACTATTATTCTTCTTTTCTGGCCCTGATATGCGCGCATATGCATATACGTGTGATGTGGGAATGGAGCACTTGTATATGATCTCCTTACTTTATAACCAGCTTGTCATATCTTATACACCTATAAGTAGATACTTTTCTCATGTATACCCAGATTACCTGTAAAAGATATATTAATTATTAAATGCTGCTTGTTACATTTCTGACATATTGCTTTGTAATTTTACTTTAAATGTTTTTATATTTTATGTTAGGAAGTCCGGGTGCATCCCTCCTCTTCCTCCTCTAGATGGTGCCACTATTGTTACTTTCTATTTGTTGCATATAGGGCGGACTCCTTTGGTATGGCTTCCCGGCCAGAAGAGGGGATCGGCATTTGCGCGAGCATGCCCCTCCCCGATCCTCCCGGGGGATGTACGGGTAGGTACCACCCGTCCCCCTGGGATAATATGTCTGGTCGGCGGCATTCCGGGACAGTATCAGACGCGGTGCCTCACTGCGCACGCGCGTTATGCGCGTGCGACATGACGCACCGACGTCACGCCGGTGCGACGCTACTGTGTACCTTTCCGCCATCTTGGGAAGGTCACTTCCGGAACGCCGAGGGGACCACATCCGGTCGGCCAATATGGCGACCATTAGGCGGACGATTAGACAGCTGGGACTATTGATGGGGTGTAAATTGATCCAGCTGATCAAATTACGCATAGCGTGTTTATATACCACCCCCCTGCATTAGCAATCTATCCCGTTTTTGACAGGACACCAGTTGCACTGATCCTATGTGAAGGGTAAGTTACCGGTCTATCTTATTGGAACTTTCTTTATACTACTCCATATATAGCTTTGCCTGCAGAAGTTCAATGTGACCTTTTGTTTGTTTTCAGACCAAGGGCTTTTTGTATCCTGCGGCAATGCAAGATTGAGAGGGGCTGTATTGCAAAGCTTACAAACCTTTGTTCACCACTTTTACAGCATTGCCTCCTTGGGCTCTGCTCCAAAACGTGTATTCACTTGATATTACCTACAGGTATACACACACTGTTTTATCCTATACTCACTTTATTCACGCTGGGCTGCGTCGGATTCCCCAGTCACGTCGGGCTGTGTTGGATTCTGCTATATGGTGTGTTTTATTTCACTTATTATTATTTTTATTATTTTTATTTTTTCCTCACGAGGTGTTGTAGCCCGCTGTTGCGGTCTTTTCTGGTGTATCCACACCTATGGGCTTCTCCTCTTTCTGTCCATCCTTCTAATCCTTCTAATCACCTGCAGCACTATACCTCCAATCAGTATATTTCACTCCTGTATTTACATACCCCTTCTCATTTGGGTGCACTCCTTGTCTCCTTATATAGAGGGGGTATCCCTGTAATAGGGATTCTCCTATATATATACATATTCCATATTTTTTCTTTTTTATTTTATTATAGATTGGCCCCCCCTTGACCCCTGTCTATCTACACCTATACCTTCCTCCACTGTATTATACATTGGAGGTGGTAATAGGGGTGTGATCCCTTGCAAGCCATTTACCTTCCGGACTCCGTTTCCCCCGCTCCTCCTATGGGTAGAGCATAGCGACTAATCCCAACCACAGAAGTCTGGGCACATCTATGAAGGATATGGGAGAAGTGATGGACTTCATGTTTTAAAGAGGATCTCCTACGTGGATTATATAGGTATTTATTTGCGATGTATATCAATTGTTTATTAACCTTGTTACTATGCAATGTTTGATGTATATTCTGCTTACAGCAGATTATTTCTAGTATATTACAGTACATTATGTATGGATATATATTTATGTTTGTCTTCCTTTTCATAATAGATAAAAACCTTCTGAAGAAGACCCCCGAGAGGGTCGAAACGCGTAAAGGGTCCATATTATCCATCTTTTATTGCAATTATAGTTACAACAGGGTTTAAGTGTTATAAACTTTGTATGCATATGTAATACTGTATATTTTTATTCATATAGTGGAGCCCAATCCTTGACCACTGTGTCGCCTGTTTAATCCTCTTTTTTATTAAATAAAACATTTATATTACTAATTATCTGCTTTATGTCGGCACTTATTATACATATCTACTAGCATTCACAGGTAATATATGCTGTAAAAAAAAACACTCTGGGGATATCTTTTCTTTTTTTTCAAGGCAAAGTCAGCCATCCATTTGGTATTGTTAAACACAGTTACTGGTTTGCCCGTTTCTGTCATGAACTCTTGGATGGCATCTTTCAATTCAAAAACCCGTTGCAGCACTTTTGCACGGCTCAACCATCGCTCACAAAAGTAGACATCGCTGGGACCTTTATCGCATTCAGTCTTAAAAAAGTGTTGAAATTGCCGGTGATTTAAACCCCTTGCCCGGATGAAGTTCACAATCTCAGTGACAACTTTCATTATATTGTCAAATCCTAGAGATTTTGCACACAGATTTTCTTGAATGATGCAGTGATAAGAGATGAAAGTTGGAGAATTTGATTCTTCTCTTAAAAGTGCCACAAATTCAGAATTCTTGCCAATCATACTCGGCACTCCATCTGTCATCACTCCTACAAGATCTTGGATACTAAGCTGATATTTTTGGAGGATAGCTTTTGTTGCATTGAAAATATCAACTCCCCTCGTAGTCCCTTTCAGTGGACACAGTGCTAAAAATTCTTCCAACACTTCTAAATTGTCATTCACTCCACGAATGAAAATAGCAAGCTGAGCAGTGTCTGTTAGGTCAGTGCTTTCATCCAGGGCTAAAGAGTAACACCAAGGTTTCTTCTACACTTTCAGCTAATTCCTCTACTCTTCATGTTACTGTCTGTCTAGATAGGCTTATTTTTTTGAAGTCATCAATCTTCTTAGGGCACACGCATTCCACAACTGCTAATATACACTCTTTCGCAAATTCTCCGTCCGAAAAATACTTTGTTTTTTTCGCAATAATTTCCGCAATCGCAAAACTTGCTTTTACTACACTGTCGGCATCATCTGAAACTCTTAGGCCGCGTACACACGCGGGGACTGTTCGCTCAACTTTGTCCGCTGAACAGTGTTTCAGCGGACAGTCCGCTTGTGTGTGGGCTTTCAGCGGACAGTTTCAGCGAACAGTCTGCTGAACAAAGTTTTTCGGAATTTCCGAAAAACTGTCCGCTGAAACTTTGTTTCAGCGAACAGTCCCCTCGTGTGTAGGCTTGTTCATCAAACTAAGTTCCGCGCATGCTCAGAAAGGATTTACACGCCGAAGGTTGCATTGCAGTGAATAGGACGTCGTTTTCTAGTCCCGTCGTACGTGCCGTTCACGTCATCGCGCACGGTTTCAGCGGACTGTTCGTTCATCGTGTGTGGGCAAGTCCGTCCATGCTAAGTTTGAGCGGACTGTCCGCTGAAACTGTTTGACAAACAAAATTGAGCGAACAGTCCCCGCGTGTGTACGCGGCCTTAAATACAGACTGTTGGGATTTCAGTGACTTCTTCAGCAAGTTTATCTTGTCTGTTCGCAATTGGCCCTGAAGAGATTCAAAAATCTTTGCGTGCTTCGTTTCATAATGTCTTTTAAAATTATATTCCTTCACAATCGCAATTGTTTCTTTGCATATTAGACAGAGAGGCTTGGAATCGTTTTCCACAAAAAAATATAGATCTGTAAACCTGAAATTTCGAGACACTTCACCATGACTTTGTTTCTTTGCTGTTTTGGATACACTTGCCATCATTGAGTTGAATGACAATTTGAATACAGGGCAGGGGTAGGCAAGACATGCCGATCTACCTGAACAAAATTAAAGAGATCAAATATCACTGGGGTTCAGCGCCGTTTAATTTTTATTTCTTTTTTTTAAAGAAATTT
Source organism: Lithobates pipiens (assembly GCF_037356315.1). NCBI lineage: Eukaryota > Metazoa > Chordata > Amphibia > Anura > Ranidae > Lithobates > Lithobates pipiens. The sequence goes on from NW_027507903.1 coordinate 173,698,772, forward strand.
ACTAGCAAGGCCTGGCCCTAAATAAAATAGTAAGGAAAACTTCCAAAGATGTCACTGTAAAAATATAAACTGAGCCTATAGCAGTGGATGGTGTCAGTCGAGCAGTGGACAGTGTCAGTAGAGCAGTGGTAGTAGAGCAGTGGACGGTGTAGAGCAGTAGAGCAGTGGCTGGTGTCAGTAGAGCAGTGGCTGGTGTCAGTAGAGCAGTGGTCGGTGTCAGTAGAGCAGTGGTCGGTGTCAGTAGAGCAGTGGACGGTGTCAGTGGAGCAGTGGAAGGTGTCAGTAGAGCAGTGGACAGTGTCAGTAGAGCAGTGGACGGTGTCAGTAGAGCAGTGGACGGTGTCAGTAGAGCAGTGGACAATGTCAGTAGAGCAGTGGACAATGTCAGTAGAGCAGTGGCTGGTGTCAGTAGAGCAGTGGCTGGTGTCAGTAGAGCAGCAGATGGTGTCAGTAGAGCAGTGGCTGGTGTCAGTAGAGCAGCGGACGGTGTCAGTAGAGCAGTGGCTGGTGTCAGTGGACAGTGTCAGTGGAGCGTGGACTGTGTCAATAGAGCAGTGGATGGTGTCAGTAGAGCAGTGGACGGTGTCAGTAGAGCAGTGGACGGTGTCAGTAGAGCAGTTGACGGTGTCAGTAGAGCAGTGGACGGTGTCAGTAGAGCAGTGGACGGTGTCAGTAGAGCAGTAGCTGGTGTCAGCAGAGCAGTGGACGGTGTCAGTAGAGCAGTGGCTGGTGTCAGCAGAGCAGTGGATGGTGTCAGTAGAGCAGTGGATGGTGTCAGTAGAGCAGTCGACGGTGTCAGTAGAGCAGTGGACGGTGTCAGTAGAGCAGTGGATGGTGTCAGTAGAGCACTGGCTGGTGTCAGCAGAGAAGTGGACGGTGTCAGTAGAGCAGTGGCTGGTGTCAGCAGAGCAGTGGACGGTGTCAGTAGAACAGTCAACGGTGTCAGTAGAGCAGTGGACGGTGTCAGCAGAGCAGTGGCTGGTGTCAGCAGAGCAGTGGACGGTGTCAGTAGAGCAGTGGCTGGTGTCAGCAGAGCAGTGGACGGTGTCAGTAGAGCAGTGGACGGTGTCAGTAGAGCAGTGGCTGATGGCAGTAGAGCAGTGGACGGTGTCAGTAGAGCAGTGGACAGTGTCAGTAGAGCAGTGGACAGTGTCAGTGGAACAGTGTCGGTGGAGGTAAGTGGGTGTAAATAGGCACAAGTCTGTTTACATCTGTTGCTCCATATAGGTGAATGGAGGGTCCGACTGGGTGTGCCTGAAAAACAGTTGGATGGACCTGATCGGACTGATCGTGTGAAAGGGACCTAAGGCTGCTATCACACTGATGCGCTGCGGTTTACCAGCACTGTGGGTGCAGCACAGTGCACCTGTGGCTTTCCTGTGGTTTACTTGCACTTTGCCGTAGACATCTATTATATCCTGCAGGCATGATGCACTTTCTGAAAGCACACCAAAACTGCAGGCAATAACAGAAGTCTATGACGCGGTGCAGGTAACCCTCAGGTGCACTGCGCTGCACCTGCGGAACAGTTTGAAGGCAGCCCAGTATAGAGAACAGATATGCTCATTGCTGTTTAATTTTAATTAAAAACTGACCTTAATCTTCGCTTCCTCCTCACGATTTCTGCAGGCTGCTGCTGTCCCCCAAGCGGTTAACGCTGGCGGCTGTTGCTGGCGTTTCCCCTGGGTGAGTATGGCTGGCAAGTACTGCTGGAGGGTACTGCAGGCAGGTATCACTGGTGGGTACGGCAGGCAGGATCACTGGTGGGTACTGCTTGCGGGTATCACTGGTGGGTACTGTTGGTGAATATCACTGGTGGGCACTGCTGGTGTTCTCCCTGGGTGAGTATGGCTGCCAGGTACTGCTGGTGGGTACGGCAGGCAGGTATCACTGGTGGGTACGGCAAGCAGGTATCACTGGTGGGTACCGCTGGCAGGTATCACTGGTGGCTACTGCTGGCAGGTATCACTGGTGGGTACTACTGGAGGATATCACTGGTGGGTACTGCTGGCAGGTATCACTGGTGGGTGCTGTTGGTGAATATCACTGGTGGGAACTGCTGGTGTTCCCCCTGGGTGAGTATGGCTGGCAGGTACTGCTGGTGGGTATGGCAGGCAGGTATCACTGGTGGGTATGGCAGGCAGGTATAACTGGTGGCTACTGCTGGCGGGTATCACTGGTGGCTACTGCTGGCGGGTATCACTGGTGGGTACTGCTGGAGGATATCACTGGCGGGTATCACTGGTGGGTACTGATGTTGGGTATCACTGTTGGCTACTGCTGGTAGGTATCACTGGTTGGTACTGCTGGCAGGTATCACTGGTGGGTCCTGCTGACGGATATGACTGGTGGGTACTGCTGGCGGTTATTACTGGCAGGTATCTCTGGTGGGTACTGCTGGTGGGTATCGCTGGCAGGTATCTCTGGTGGGTACTGCTGGAGGGTATCACTGGTTGGTACTGCTGTCAGGTATCACTGGTGGGTACTGCTGGCGGTTATCACTGGTGGGTACTGCTGGCGGGTATCACTGGCAGGTACTACTGGTGGGTACTGTTGGTGAATATCACTGGTGGGTACTGCTGGCGGGTATCACTGGCAGGTACTGGTGGGTACTGTTGGTGAATATCACTGGTGGGTACTGCTGGCGGATATCAGTGGCGGGTACACCGGCTGGTACAGTGGTGGGTACACTGGCTGGTACACACTGGCGGGTACACAGGCTGTTACACTGGTAGGTACACTGGCGGGTACAGTTGCAGGTACACTGGCTGGTACAGTGGTGTGTACTGGCTGGTTCAGTGGTGGGTACTGGCTGGTACAGTGGTAAGTGGGACTGTGACATCATAATGGGTGGGGACATCCGGTGATGTCCCTATATAAGTCGCCGCACGCGCGTCCCTGCCATTGTCACCGGAGACAGCGATGAGGCAACATCTCCAGAAGAGAAGAACAGAAGACGGCAACAGCGGCAGCGGCGACAGAAGACCGGGCCACCGCTTGTAAAAGAGCTAGAAGAAGGCACGGTGGCCCGGCAAGAAGAACCGAAGAGGAGGACAAGACCCCCGAAGAGGGGGACAAGACCCCCGAAGTCGGAAGAAGAGGGCGGCGGTGAAGAAGAAAGCCGGGCTCCTCCGCTAGTGAAAGAGCTAGCAAAAGAGCAGAAGATAGCGGAGGAGTCCGGCGAGAAGACCCCCGAAGACGGAAGAAGACCCCCGGAGCTGTGCAATAAACTATTTTAACCCTTGTGTGTTGTGTTTTTTTTTTACTTCTTTTCACAGGTGAATGGGTAGGGGTACATTGTACCCCATACTCATTCACATAGGGTGGGGGGCCGGGATCCGGGGGCCCCCTTATTAAAGGGGGCTCACGGATTCCGATAAGCCCCCCGCCCGCAGACCCCGACAACCAACGGCCAGGGTTGTCGGGAAGAGGCCCTTGTCCTCATCAACATGGGGACAAGGTGCTTTGGGGTGAGGGGGTCACGCGCCCCCCCTTCCTCAAGGCACCCTCCATGTTGAGGGCACGCGGCCTGGTACGGCTCAGGAGGGGGGGCGATCGCTCGTCCCCACCCCCTTTCCTGTCCGGCCGGGTAGCGTGCTCGAATAAGGGTCTGATATGATGGACCTGGGGGGAACCCCACACCGATTTTTCGGAGTAGGTATTCCCCTTTAAGTCCATATCAGGTGACGGGGCCAGCGACGCCTCCTTCGCTGGCCCCGGCTACCTGGAGCCGCGCTCAAAATGAGCGGACTTTCCTCCGCGTGTGTGGGCGAGTCCGTTCATTTCAAAAGTATAGCAGATAGTCCGGTGGACTTAGTACGCCGTATTAGTCCACCGCAAAAGTACCGTGTGTGGGCAGGTAGCTCGTTCGGAAAGTCCGACGGACAGTCCGGCAGAAAGTCCGCCAGACTAAGTCCGCCATATAGTCTGCTATGTGTGTACGTGGCATTAGCAGCTTTGTTGGTCCTGGGCTTGGAAGGTTTCTGGAAGGTTGCACCGGCTCCCTTCCATGAAAAACTGTCTGTAAGTACTGTCCTCTCTGAATCCATCTTTGGATCTCTTGTTAAACCAAAAGGGCTGCTGTTGTCTTTTCCTCTTCTGTGGGATTAGGCTAGATCTGCTGTCGGAAACCTGCTGAATTGCTGATTCTAATGCTGCAAACACACGATCGGAATTCTCGTCGGAAAAAGCTCTGATGGTTTTCCCGACGGAATTCAGACGGAATTGAGAACATGCTATAAATTTTTGGCTGGCGGAAATTCGGACAGCTAAATTCCGATGGAGCATACACACGGTCGCATTTTCCGATGAAAAGCTCTCATCTGTCTTTTTCTGGCCGGAAATCGTGTGTACGTGGCATAAGCCTTCCCGAAGAGTAGCTTCCCGTCGAATGAAACCGAACATAGACTGTGCTTAGAAGCCTTATCACCCGACCAGTGCTTCAACCATAAGGCTCTGCGGGCTGTGATGGAATGAGCCATTATCTTTGCAGTCATCTTTTGAACTGGCTCCCTGACTTGGTCAACAGCCACTTCAGCCACAAACTCTGCAGCAGTCTTGAAAACTGCAAAACAGAAGAACTGCCACTTCCCAGACTTTCATCTGAACATCCATCTACCAGCTCCGCTACCCACAGTCTAAGGCTTGATTCACACCCATGCAATCCCAGCGCTCCCTGCATTCCGCAGACCCGCGCCACAGAACACGTCCCATAGGAGACCATGGTAAATGAGCGGTAGCACAAAACTGCAAAAAAGCACCAAAAAACGCACAGGTGCAAATCCAACCCAAGTGCTGCTGCCACAGAAGTGAGCACTAGCGCTGGTCTGCAGGCTGCTCCAGGCAAACTATACAACCTTTTAGGTCTGCATTTATTCTGCGATCCATAGGATCCCTAAAGGAGACCGAATCCTAACGTGGAACCGGAATGTGGCCGGCAAATCTAGGTAATGAAGCATCCAGCTTAGGCGTAGTGTCCCAAGGGTTACAGCTTCGATACTCTATTATGCACATTAAGCTTCTTCTCAGGCCCCGCCCACTCATCGCCAAATACTTGTTTCATTTCAGAAATGAATGGGAAGAAAGGTAAAGATTTCTTTAAATACGGGTAGTATCTCTGCTATTTCTTTGGAGGCAACAAATTTTCCTGTCACTTCATTGCATCCTTAACAGCCTCCACCAAGGGGGGAACCAGTGCAAAAATCAAACGTATGCGATTCCAAGACCATCTCAGCCTCAGATGGATCCAAATCGCTATCGACATTACAGTTAGAACACACTGAAAACACATGATCTGGATCTGCAGATGCTGAAGATACAGCAGGATGAGCAGGATTCCTTGAAACACTGTTTAACCCTTCCTTGACTGCATGCTTAATGTAGGATTTAACCTGGCGTGCATTTGCAGCATTGTCCTGAGCCGCCTCCTTGAAGCAAGATGCACACCCGCTTTCCTCTGATGACCTCAGCTGAGCAGGCCCAACAGGATCCTTCTTCTGCCTGGGCTGGCGATGAAGACCTATCCGAAGAAGAGGATCTTCTTCTCTGTCTGGCTTTCTGATATCTTGACCTCTCTTGGCTCAGGTCCGAGCGACTAAAGTGAGGTAAGGACGAGGGAGAACTGGAATGCTGTGACAACAGTGTCTAGCCAGCTGCATGCAACGCTGCGATTTGTCATCTCTAGTCCCCTTTTTACTCCTTTGAGGCTGGAATGCTGATTAGGAACCTCTTTGCGGACGTTTAGCTCACACTGGGCCCTTCTCTCTGTAAAACAGAGGATGTGCTCTCTTTTTAAAAAATAAAATAAAAACAAATAAATAAAAATAAATAAAACTTCTCCATCCGAATCTTCAGCGCTAAGGCAGCTAGGCAGGCAGGCAAAACTGGACAGGATAATAAAAACACTCTGACAAACAAGTAACACAGCAGTAAGTAATGAGAGTCCTGGAAAACGGAAAATTGTATCATACTTACCGTAATTTTCCTTTCCTGGTGCCTATCCATGGCAGCATACCTGTGATAAGCTCCACCCCGAAGTCCTCCCCTCAGGATAGTTAATAGCTTATAAAAGGAACCCTATGCCCCCCCCCCCCCCCCCCCCCAGCATTCTCCTATTATATCGAATACCGAGGGAGGGACTGTATGCTGCCATGGATAGGCACCAGGAAAGGAAAATTACGGTAAGTATGATATAATTTTCCATTTTCCTGGTGCCTCCATGGCAGCATACCTGTGATACAATAAATAGCTAAACCAGGGTGGGTAATGCTTCCAAGAAAAACATTATTTAAGGAAATGCAAGAACTGATTGAACTGCCTTCCATCCAAATTCCACCGAAGTGAGAGCTCCTGGGTCTATTCTATAGTGTCGCATGAATGTATTTGGAGTCGACCATGTGGCTGCCCTATAGATAGTTTCCAGGGACACACATGCCCTTGCCGCCCAAGAAGATGAAACTGCTATCGGGGAATGTGCCCTTACCGCCGGTGGGTCCAGCCCTCTAGCCTTATACACCTTTTGGATTAATTTGCAGATCCAAGAAGCAATAGTTCTGGACGTGGCCTCTTTCCCCTTATTTTTTCCCCAGGGGATTATGAATAGTCTATTAGATGCTCTAAAGGGGCTAGTGACCTGCAAGTAGTGTTTTAAGACTCTGGAGATGTCTAACTCTTGTAGCGCTCCCGTCTGAGGTTCTGTAAAGGTAGGTAGCGCCCAAGCTTCGGCCCAGACGGCCTGAGCAGCTACTTTCGGGACAAAGCCTTGTACTGTACACAACTCCACTCTATCCGGGAAAAAGGATATGTGCTCTTTATCCGCCCCCAAGGCTTGTAACTCTGATTCCCTTCTTCCTGAGGTTATGGCTACCAGGAACACTATTTTCAGGGTCAGGTTCCAGAGCGAAGCGATTTCTAATGGAACGAATGGTTGGGACATTAGACAATCCAGTACCAGAGGCAGGTCCCAGGATGGAAAGGGAGTGGTGGGCGGATCCTTTTGACTGCTTTAAAGAATTGAACGACGAGTGCCTCCTCAGCCCATCTTTTCAAGCTTAGACTGAGTCCCAGATCTAAACCAGTCTGCAAAAATTCCAAGATTAATGTAGTGGAGGGTCTGGTTGGACTTGACTGCCTGGTGTCCGCATATACAAATGTATTCCATATTTTAGAGTAGATGGCATTTGTAGAAGGTTTCCTAGCTTTTAACAGAGTCGAAATCACTTCTGCTGAACAACCTAGGGATCTAAACTTTTCCCGCTCAAGATCCAAACATGCAAGTTCAACTTGTGAGGAGCTGGATGTACAAACTTCCCCTGTGAAAGTAATTGTGGAAATATTGGGATCTTGAACGGTGCACATAAACTGAGGTTCGTTGCCCATGCAAACCACGGCCTCTTTGGCCAATAGGGAAGGATTGCCACCACCCTGACTGGCTCCTGTGCCAATCAGGACAGAATCCTGGGAATCAAAGGCTTGGGAGGAAATGCATATGCCGTTTTGAAACGCCAAGGACTTGATAGAGCATCCACCGCTTCCGCCCTGGGATGACGCAAGCGGGATAGGAACCTTGGCAACTTCGCATTCATTGGAAAAGCAAACAGGTCTACCTCTGGAGGACACTATAGGTTCATGATCCACCTGAACACCGTTGGATGCAGAGACCGCTTGTTGCCATCCTGGAAACACCGAGATAGGTGATGCGCTTGCTGGTTCAGATGGCCCAGCAGGTAGACCGCCTTCAAATCCACTAGATTTCTCTCCGCCCATAACATAATAGGTTCCACCTCTCTCAACAGTGACCTGCTGTGGGTTCCACCCTGTCGCTGTATGTATGCCACTGCTGCCCTGTTGTCCACCCGGACTAGAACTTGTTCCTGCCAAAGGCGGTCCTTCAGATTCATCAGTGCCAGATAGATTGCTCGAAGCTCCAAAACATTGGAGACTATTCCTTCCGTAGGAGCATCCCACCTTCCCTGTAGCTTTAGGTGGTCACAGTGTGCTCCCCACCCCATTGAGCTGGCATCTGTGGTAAGAATGGTCCAAGAGGGGCACTGCAGAAGGCGCGGCTTTGAGATAGTGTTTTCCCTCGTCCACCAAAGCAGGCTCCTTTTCATGGTCTCTGAGATCACTATCTCTTGTCGTAGTGACTTCCTCTTCCACTGTGTCAAAAAACCCCATTGAAAGGTCCTCAGGTGCCAATGCGCCCACGGAACCATCAGTATGCAGGCTGACATGGTTCCTATCAGGCTCAAGCAACCCAACACCGACAGATGAAAAAGAGTTCTTACATGACGCATCTTCCAGAGGATTGCTGACACCTTCTGGGGGGGAAGACGTACTATTCCCTCCTTGGTATCAATTAGCGCCCCAAGGTAAACCATCGCTTGCATTGGGATTAGGGTACTCTTTCCTTTGTTTATTAACCATCCGAACTCTTTCAGGGTGGACATAAGGATCTGACTGTGAGCAAGCAGCTGGTCCTGACTGTGCACCAACAATAGAATATTGTCCAAGAAATGGAAAACACGCAGCCCCTTCTCCCTGAGGGGTGCCAATACTGCGATTAATACTTTTGAAAATGTCCTCAGGTGTGCACAGGCCGAAAGGCAGGCACTGAAACTGGATGTGTGTAGCCCCCACTGCTACTCTCAGAAACTTCTGGAAGGCCGGAAGTACGGGCACATGAAAGTATGCATCTTGCAAATCTACTGAAATCATCCAATCCCCTGGTTGCACTGCCTGGATGATTGTCTGTAAGGACTCCATTTTGAAGGATTCTAGATGAATAAACCGGTTTAGCCTTTTCAGATCCACCACCGGTCTCCACTCTCCACTCTTTTTGGGGGTAAGAAAGAGAGGAGAGTAAAACCCTGTGAATCCTTCAGGGGGAGGGACGTAGGTGACCGCTTGCTGAACCAGGAGGAGATGCAAGTATTTCTGCAGGACTTCTGCTTTTTGAGGTGAAGACGGTATTTTCGTTGGAACCTCCTGAGGTGGTTGGTTTTGAAACCTCCAGAAATTTCCAAATCTGACCGTTGACACCACCCATGGGTCTTTGCACTTGTGCACCCAGACTTCCGTGAATCCCCTCAATCTGGCCCCTACCGGAGGGATGGGTTGATTGTCAAAAGGGCTTCACCCCCTCCTGAACGTTGGGTAAACTCCTCTGTTTGTTCCCTTTGAAAAATGTGGCTTGAGTGCTTCTCCAATTCTTTTTGGAATCTCTATTTTGCCAAAAGCCAGTGGAATTTTTATTTCTGGCCCACTGATACCTGGCAGACCCCACCCGAGAGCGCCTCACTCTTCGGTCTTGGGGAAGTAACCCCGATTTACCACCAGACACTTTCGATATTGCTTTCTCCAACCTCTCACCAAAGAGAGCCTTCCCATCAAATGGGATTTTACACCAATTTTTCTTGGATGTTCCGTTGGCCGCCCACGGCTTCAAGCATAACGCTCTCTTGGCCATGACTGTATGCAGCATTGCTCGGACCGAATATCGCATGCAGTCTATTGCAGCTTCTCCAATGAAATCAGCTGATAACTTGAGTTATTTATGATATCATTCTTAGGTACATCTTCTCGGATAGTAACCTCAATATTCTCTGTCCATACTCTGACTGCGTTAGAGACTGAACCTAAGGCAACCGCAGTCCGGCAAGCTCCCCCAGCTAACTGATAGGCCTTTTTTAGGTCCGCATCAATGCGCCTGTCTAGTGGATCCTTAAAGGATGCTGAATCCTCCATTGGTAGGGTAACGTTCTTTTCCAGACGAACAACTGCCGTGTCTACTACCGGAGGAGAGACCAGAATGGCCGCGTCCGTCTCCGCCAGGGGGTATAGTTTTTGGAGTCTATTCAGGGAGAAACGCTTATCTGTTCTTCTTCATGCCCCTTCCACTAGGTCCCTCAACTCATCCAGAAAGGAAAAAAACATCTGTTTCTTCTTTTTAAAACGGGAAAAAGGATTTCGTTTTTTTGGGGGGTTCTTCTACTTCCTCCCAACCAATCGCTTGTTTAACCGCCACAACAAATGATTGTACCGGCGAAAAATTGAAGTCCGAGGGTTCCCCCTCTTCTGTGGAGTCATCTGAGTCATCCCTATCCCCTGGTATGGGGGAAGGGCTTGGAATAGAGGCTATCATGCCTGCCGATGACGGCCCTGGTGTGGCAACTTCCAAGGTCTGCAGATGGTCATCAGATGCCGCTTGAAGAGAATGGTTCGTACTCATCAGTTCGGCTAGAGAGTCCTTAACAACCCTTTTGATTAGATCTGTGACCTGCTCCACTTCTGCTCTCTCTTGGCTCGCATACCCCCGTAAACAGTCTTTACAGATCCGCTTATCCGGAAGAGGTGTATCCCCGCATGCTCTGCACGCCCTGATCTTTGGTCTGGACGGGCTATTTGATCGATGTCTTTTGGACGCTGATTTTTCTTTAGAGCCATGATGGGAATTAGCCGATTGGCCATGTCTTGAGCTTGATCGGGAGCATCCACTGTAATGGCACGAGGTCTGGTTAGACGTTTTCAGGTGTATCGGGCTGTAATGAAATTAACAGCACAGGCACTCTTTTAGACCTATATACTACTCTCTTTTTTAGACGTGCGTGTGCGTGCCCTTACCTAAGGAAATGAGCGTCTTGATCGAACGGCAGGTGGCTCATGGTTGCAAGAGGCAGGCAGGAATCGCAGGTGACCGGCCCGACGCTAAAAAAGAAAACGCATAGAGGCAGCCAAAGAAAAAACTCTATCCACTACTGTTATTACCACTTTATTATTAACATTATTATATAGATATGTATAATTTATATATATATATATATATATATATATATATCACATATATGTCCTTATTTTTTTTTATATATATATATATAATATATATATTCATATATAAACACCCAAATTTGCGCCCCCAGAAGAACTATAGATTTAGGTTACAAACAATCTGTGTATACTCCCCATGGTTCCCTTCAAAAAGGCTACATAGAAATTGTTCTGACCATAGTGCTATAGCACTTACCAGACACTACGTGGCAGTGGAGAGCCAGAGATTTCCAAGGTGTGCAGCTAGCTGGACAGTCTGCCAGCACTTCTGCCTATTTCTACGTTTAAAAGGACAAGGGGGCAGGAGTCTCACCTTACCTCTCCTCCCCCCGCCATATATGTCTAAAGTAAGAGCAAAACTGGCTTGTTTTGCCCACCACCAAAATGGCGCAGAGCGCGTCGTATGTCCGCGCATGCGCCGATCCTCCTGCGCCGCCCCCGCCCCTTCCACGCTACTCATTCTAGCAAAAGGAGTAGAGACACGGCGCTATAGGAGCAAGAGGAGAAAACTGTATGTTTATAGCCAAACAAAGTTCAAAGAAAAAAATGAAAAATAGCAGACCCGTAAGGAGAATAAAGAATCCTTACCTGCCCCTTTCAAAGAAGACTCAGCGCGCTCGCTGGCAGACTATTGCCCCATTTAGGAAGCTGCTGCGCCCCAAAAGACCCCCAGAAGGTGCTCCCCTCAGACCAGCGCTACTTAGCTGCTTAAACTGGGGATGGCATCTGGGAGAGGCCAGAACCCAGACGGAAACCGCACTAGGCGGAGGTAAAAGGACACGCACAGATACTATCCTTCGGGTATGAGGAAAAAAAGGAGAATGCTGGGGGGGGGGGGGGCATAGGGTTAATTTTATAAGCTATTAACTATCCTGAGGGGAGGACTCCGGGGCGGAGCTTATCACAGGTATGCTGCCATGGAGGCATCAGGAAATCAGGCTTACCAGAGCAGAGTAGCAGATTGATCAGCTGGAGGCCGAGATTAGCCTAGAGGACAGAGCCTGCTGCAACCAGCAATGTGCATTCTGGTGTTTGCTAGGCAACCCAAAGAGGAAGCTAGCTCTGACCTCACCTGCTCAACTCTGAGCTTCCTGAAAGGAATACATGTGGAGGGCGTGAACTACAAGTCCCAGTGAGCCAAACCACTGCCTGAACACACAAAAACATGTAAGGAGAGAGTGCCAGCACCTGCCTAACGAAGGTATATACAGTAATTTATACTGCCAGTGACCTTTGCCAGGAATACACAGTAATTTATACTGTACCTTATTATCCCAGCACCAACTGAGCTCACCTCCTCAGGAGATTTACAGCCTATATGGGGGGTCTTCTGATCCGGGAGAGGCTGAAGCCAAACAGGGTGGATGGATAAAAAATAAATAAAATAAAAATAAATAAACTTTAAAAGGTGTCCGAAGCGAGGAGCAGACAGCCACCCTTTATGGGCTAAGAAAAAGGTGGTCCTGGAGGGGTCAGAGGGGGCAGAGCTGACCACTGACTGACTGACTATAGCCACTTGACCTCCACAAGATTTTACCCCTTCGTTTTTTGCTATTCTGTACTGTGCTATTGGCAATTGTGTGGTCATGCGACATTTTATGTAAATTAAAAAAAAACAGCAAGATCGCTTAGTAAAAACAGCACATAACACACACAGTAAACAATGTTAGGCTTCATGTACACTTGGCCGCATTTACTGCGCCCACAAAAAAACACAAAATGTGGCAACATCACTGCATGATTTTGCCACATTTTGCGTTTTCCTGCGTCTGACAGTCAAAGCGTTCCTATCCTGAACATGATTCTTCCGTGTTCAAAAGAGGGAGGTTGAACCTCATCTAACCACAGAAAAAGGGTTTCCAGGTTAGAGTTACAGAGGAGGTCTAGTGCAAGAATTATTGCTCTCACTCTGACGATTGCGGTGATACCTCACATGTGTGATTTGAACACCGTTTACATATGCGGGTACGACTTACGTGTGCGTTTTCTTTGCTGCACAAGCTCGCGGGGACGGGGGCACTTTAAAAAAAATCTTATTTATTAGATTTTTTTTTTTTTTACATTGTCACTGTAAAAAAAAATTTGATCACTTTTATTGCTGTCACAAAGAATGTAAACATCCCTTGTGACAGTAATAGTTGGTGACAGGTACTCTTTATGGAGGGTCCCTCCTTTGCACTTCAAAGTATTCAGATCGCCAAAAACTGTGATTCCGAATACTGTAATTTTTTGCAATTGGCAGCCGAGTAAACCGGAAGTAACGTTGTGATGTCACTTCTGTGTTTACACAAAGGAGAATTTTCTGGCTTCCTTCCAGTCTTACTCTAGCCGGCGGAAGTGCCGGATCGTGTCTCGGGCCTCCCGGTGGGATGGGAGGCCCGGGAAGAGCGGCGGAAGGTGGCTGGAGGGGGGACGTCCCTTCTTGCTCCTCCGGTATAACAGCCAATGAAAAATTTTCATGAAGGGGAAAGGGCAAGGGAAAAACATGGGACTTTATATGAAACATGCAGTCTCGGGGACAACCAGCTATCAATGTTGTCGGTCCACTTTGGGTGGGGTTGTTGTTTTGGTCACCTTTCTTTACACTCCCCCTCAGTTCCCTTGCCTGACATTACAGGTGGGCCCCTGCTATCCAGTGTTTTACCATGCCTCCTATACACAGCAGACCCGTCTGTAAGTACTACTATGGGATTGGCCTCACCCCAATTTGTTTATCATTTCTCCTGCTATATGTTAACTATTGGTTAATCAATTATCTAATTTCAGAGTTCTATCACGTGCTTGCCCCACAAAACGCGTCAAGCTATTTGAAGCCGTGTTTGGACTTATATATTATACTTCTATCTTTTATACCTAATTTTGTGGCATAGGATTGGGATACCTTATCCAGGGTCTATATGGCGGACTAGCAAATTTGAAGGTCTTTTCCATCATTGCAAACACTGTTTTGATATATAAATAATTAATTTGTATGTGTATGTAGATGAAATTTTGGGTTTGGATACTACCACTATTAAAAATTGCTTTTATTTTCTTAATTTTGGCCCTACTGTATCTTAATAACTAGAATTTACTGATATTAACGATAGTTGGTTTTCCCTGAGACTATGTACTATATAAATATTTAGGTGTATTTCAGATCTTATCCAAGGGTTACAATACCACTATCATTCATTGATGTTATTTTGTTGATAATGGTCCTAATGTATCTATTTAAGCAATTATACCATTGATAGCTGGTTGTCCCAGAGACTGCATGCTTCATATAAAGTCCCATGTTTTTCCCTTGCCCTTTCCCCTTTCATGACAATTTTTCTAGACAGGGATGGAGCTATATGACCCAAATGATCTGTACCTCACATAAAGTCCCAATAGATATTCTATTTCCATAACAGCCGAATGGCTTTTAGCCACATCAGTTGTTATCCCTGAAGAGTCGACCGCCTGCTCTAAAAAAACAGAACTGGGATGATGCATGCAGCTGCATACATCATCCTGGTAAAACCCCTTAAAGCTGAGGCCGAATTTGTGGGTACGGTCGGCAGGAAGGGGTTAAGGGGAACCCCACACCAAAATGTAAAAAAAAAAACTGCGTCGGGTACCCCCCCCAAAATCCATACCATAACCTTATCTGAGCATGCAGCCCGACGGATCAGGAAAGTGGGGAACCAGCAAACACTTCCCCCTCCTGAACTATACAATGCCACATGCTCTGCCCAGGCTCTGCCCTCCTCCCAAAGCCCCTTATCCCCATGTTGATGGGCACAAGGGTCTCTGCGGGCGGGGGGCTTATTGGAATCTGCTAGCCCCCTTTAACAAGGGGTCTCCCAGATCCCACCCACCCCCCATGTGAATGAGTATGTCCCCCGGTTTAGATTCATCGCCAATCACGACACCTGCCACCACCGCCAACCCCCAAAAAACAAGAAAAACACCCCGTTCTTGACCAGGACTTCTGCTGTCTGCCCGCTCTGCTGTCTGACAGTTCTTAAATAACTAAGAAGCAGGACCATGACATACCGGTATGACCCTGCCCCCTTGTGACATCATCGACCCAGCATGCCCCCAGTCAATGATGTCACAAAGGGGGCATCATCAGATGGCCCTACCCTTTAGTTATTTTGCCTCTTAGCAGAATACATTTAGGCCTAAATTTAAGAAGAAATTAGATTTTTTTTTATTGGATATGTTTTATGGCAGAAATATTTAAAAAGGGTTTTTTTTTTCAAAATGCTCCTTCTTTTTTAATTTATATAATAAAAAATGAAAAATCCCAGTGGTGAAAAAAAATGTCATTTATGTACAGTGTTGCATGACTGCTTGAATGCCAGTTAAAGCAGAGCAGTGCTAAATAGCAAAAAAAATGCCCTGGCCATGAAAGCTGTCAAATGTAAAATCTTTCGGAGGTCAAGTATATATATAGAACTTACAGCACATACGCATAAGCTATAACTGACAGTTCACACAGTTTCACGTATAATCCAGTAGTAGACAATAATAGTTAGTATCAGTCTTGGCAAACGTTTAGAGACAAGGTGCAAGAAACCTGTACAGATATAAATGGGCAGATATAAACACAAATCGTTCTCAATTTTGTTAGTATGGCTAGTTTGAACATATAGTACTTTAACCTGACGGTCTGAGAATGTCATGATTTTTGAATGTCAAAGCGGTACATTGTTTTGCATGTAAATTTGTTGTGTTATAATGTAGGCCTGCAATTCTTAGGTTCTTAAATCTGTCCAAACAAGAGTCTAGTAGACATCCCGGGTATGATAAAGTTTGAAACACAAAATCATAAATTATAATAAATTATAATATAATAAATAATTATAAAACATTATATTATAATAACAATAAATTTAATTCAATAATGTAATCAAACCAAAAACACTGAAATTTGTCCAAACAAGGGTGCAATATTACTAGTCACTGTAATACTAGACACAAAACATGGGACTGTGACGATGTCACAATCAGGACAATGGAACCTGGTTTGATTTCTGATTTTCTTTCCACTGCTATCTTGCTTCGAGCAACAAACCATGCACATCGTTGTAAGTGCTGACTTGTTCTCGGTTGGTGGGATGTAGACCATGAAGTGACGACCAGTCAGGCATTCCGGGTTGACAATGTCAACAAGCACGACGTCCAGCTCTATTCATAGCCATTGATGGTGTTTGGTGGTGCACAAAGATAGGTTCAGAAAATTTCCAAATTAAGTCAGAATGAATCACAGGATTGTCATTCTATTTTTTTTTATTTTTTTTTTAGCAGAATGTAGGCATCCACAAGCATCGCTCAAGAAGATGCCTGAAGATCTTCTTGTTTTACTTTTTTTGCTGTTTCCTCATTGCTGGGTAGAATGTCATTGCTTGGTCGGCTCTGTCAACACCTCCCATGGTATTATTGTAGTCTATCACTACTTGTGGCTTCATGACTTCTTTCCCACCTTTCATGCGTACCCTAACAGTGGAGGTATTATGAACTGTACTCATTAGGCACACATCTTTCTTGTCATGCCATTGCAGTGCCATCATTTTGCCTTTCTGCCAGGCAACCATTTCTCCAGTCTTCAGCTTCTTATTGCCAAACATTGGCGGCATGTAACTGTTCCATAGGCTTCTGTTTTGTTTTGCAGAAGAAACTCATAAAAATCAGGAGACATATAAAAGTTGTCGGTTGTTATGCAATAGCCCAAATTTAGAAATGGCTCAATGAGTGAAAGAACAGGAGATGTTGCCATTCCATAGTTGCTGTATTTTGGATTGAATTGTGTTACTTTCCCAGTGTATATGACTGAATTCCAAATGTAGCCAGTTGATGATTCGCATAGCATGTAGGATTTTATACCAAATCGTGCTCTCTTTGATGCAATGTATTGTATCCAGCTGAGCCTTCCCTTGTAGGTCATTAGATGTTTATCTAAGCTGATATCTCTTTCTGGAACATAGCTCAGTTTGAAATTCTTTACAATCATTTGAGATACTTCTCAAATTTTCTTTAGCTTTGGTGCAGGTTGAGTAGTATCATCAAATTCTTTGTTGTTTTTGAAGTGTAAATATTTAATGATCAGGGAAAATCTTTACTCTGACATGACTGTGCCAAAGAATGGAGTGGCAAGTAATTTATTAGTTGTCCAATACCACTTCTACAGGGGTTTCCCCACCACTCCCTAAAGTATTATTAGGCCCAGAAATTTCCAAATGTCATCTTTGGTCACTGGTTCCCACTTTCTGCTTCTTGGAAACTTCTGATGCATAGCTAATTGTTGCTCTTTGTACCGGTTTGTCTCAGTTTTTTCAATAACCATTAATAACAATTTTTTCAATAACCTAATCAGTCAGAAATAATTGTGATGCCGCATACACACGATCGGAATTCTCATCGGAAAAAGCTCTGATGGTTTTCCCAACGGAATTCCGCTCAAGCTGTCTTGCCTACATACTGTCACACCAAATTCTGATTGTTTAGAATGCGGTGACATACAATACATACAACTAGAAAAAGGAAATTCAATAGCCAGTAGCCAATAGCGCCCATCTCGTAGTTGAATCTGAGCATGCATGCTTTTTGGTGTGTCAGAATTGTATACACACGATCGGAATTTCCGATAGAAAGTTTTTCCGTTGGGGAAATTGAGAATATGCTATAATTTTTTGGCTGGTGGGAATTCGGACAGCTAAATTCCGATGGAGCATACACACGGTGGCATTTTCCGATGAAAAGCTCTCATCTGTCTTTTTCTGGCCGGAATTCCGATCGTGTGTACGCAGCATAAGTATGCCAAGGAGTTGTTGTATTCACCGTCTACTTTCATACCAGATGCTCCAATAAATGAGAATCTTGGGGCCACTGCCTGATCTGTACCACAGTCAATAGAGCACCAAGTTCGCACATCACTGAGCTCAGTCGCAGAAACGTCGCTGTCATCACTTTCCATGTCTGATGACAAATTTTCCCATTAATCGCTATCGCTCAAATCTGCAAGTGATTCTAATTCACAATTTTTTTTTTGCTGACCTAACACCGCTTTTGACCTAAAGGGACGCTTTTTGCCATGGACGTTCTCAAGTTTCCAGGCAGAAAGAACGATAAATGTGCAGGCAGGGCACCAGACAAAGCACTAGAGACAAAACTAAGGTGAAATGGTTTGATACAGTAATGTAATCCTAACAGATTACAATGTATTGCGTGTATGTTAATGTTTTGAACTTTTTTGAATTTCGCGCCCAGTTCCGCCCCCATGCGCGGCGGCGCTCGCAGGGAAGGGAACCCAGAAGACAGATGCCAGCATCGGCTGGAAGACACAGCGGGAGGACAACAGGGGATCATAGGGACAAGGTAAGTAACACTACAGGGATACTACAGTGTAAACCCGAGTGTGGCTTTTGGTACTGAAAATTAACCCGAGCCACACTCGGGATTACCGCCAGGGAGGTTAACATGCAAACCTCAAACACGTACTAGATTCCTCAGTGGTACAGTCATCACTGGGGACCAATTATACATCCTAGTAATACAAATAAACCTCCAGCCTGCTAACATAATACTTAGAAACACACCGCTGCAGCACAATAATTATAAGCATTAGCATGAGGCACAATGCTCTAGGAAAAACAAAAGAAGAGAATAATGCAAAATAGCCATATATTGTATTAAGTTAATTTATTTAAAAAAATGCAAGTAAAATCAAAGCTTATTCACTTACAGGTGAACATGGGTTAAGGCATATAACCAACGCTGTATACTGGCCTAGGCCAACAAGGCCCAGGCCAAGGACAGTACTTTGCAGGGGGTCAGCATGGAAAGAGTCCCCACCGGCTTGCGCTACACTGTTAGTGCAGCTTCCAATTTTGACTGTCCTCTCATCCTGGACAACAAACCTTCCTTACTGTGTTATATGTTTTCTGCTGCACCATTGGCATGGTTATATCTTCTTAGTCCTCTCCATAAAATTATCAAAAATTTGTGTTTAAAATAGCACTATAGGCAACACTTTTCTTTTTCATTTTGGATAGAGTAAGGGAGGTTTATAACCCTTGTCAGTTTATTTTTTACCATCTCTGTCCCATTGCAGATATTTCCCTTCACTTCCTGCCCAATAGCCAAACAGGAAGTGAGAGGAAATCTATGCAAATTAAGGGAATCCATTGCCCCCCCCCCCCCGGCCCCCAGAACTAGTGTCCTCACTCGAAAATTTCAGGGTGGGTCTTAAACAGCCAGGGGTGTGACAGGAAGGGGTGGGTCATATTTAAATTAGGGGGTGCATGAGTTTAGTCAGGCCTAGGGCAGCACAAAACCTAAATACACTACTGCATATAACTATGTGACAGAATCCAGAGCATGGATGGATTGGTTGGATGAGCTGGATGAGAGAAGCTCCTCTGCTTGAGAGAGCTGCTACCAGAAAGCTGGAAGCCACTTGCTTGGACTGGAGCCACTGAAACCGCTGTGATGGCCAACAGTGGAAGAACACCCAGCATAATGACAGCTGTGAGCTCCATGTGGTTGCAAGGAATGCTGGGAATGTGTTTCAGGAGACAGCACAATTTACATGCATGGCTGTACCTGTTTTTTTACAAAACAATATGGTGCAAAGGAACACATTCATTGAGCAATAGTACTGTTGGTTTAAACACCCTGTTAAAAAAAGTCAGACTAGAGTGGACAGACTAAACCACTTATCACTTAACACTTATCAAACAACAGAGCTTTCTGTAGGCTCCATCACATTCTCTCTTACCATCATAGATATTGGTTGAACAATAAAGCCAGAATGTGCAACTGGAGGCAGCAGCTTCTTTGGCACCATAATAATTATAGTGGGGTCCATCACTGGGATATTTGGTAGGGCGATCTCACTGATATAGTCTCTAAGAAATTTAGAAAGTCAGTGGGTGACAGAAACAAAATATATGTGTAGAATACATGCCCACACATGACCAGACATAACTTCCAGAGCCTTCTTCTCTGTTGCCAAGACTGCAATAGATGGCGCAATTCCCAATGCAAATCTGACAGATATAGTTTGTCCTGGCAAGTGTTGACAGTGCAGTCCTCGATTAGTTGCATCTTCCATCTCAATACCAGAACAGATATCCTTTATCCACCAAGAATAGCGGTAGCTGAACTGAAATTACTTTTCTGACAACCCTATAACCTCATATGGATATCTTTAGCTCTTAAAAGGGACCTGGACAGATGGTGGAGAGAAAGACAGGATTACCGCTGTTTTAAAAAAGGTGTTGGCTTAGGGGCTCTAATGACCTGAAGGAAGTATGCAAGATGGGAATTCTTAAACTGGCCATGCAATGATACATTTTCAAATAAACATTTCAAAAATACTTCAAAATGTTGTTTGCTTTTAACATTACATAGTTACAAAGTTAATCTGGTTAAAAAAAGACACAAGTCCATCCAGTTCAAATAGAAAACCTCCATATACACTATCTTATACCCACGGTTGATCCAGGGGAAGGCAAAAAGCATGATCTAATTTGCTCTAGCGATGGAAAATAAATCCTTCCCGATTCCTCAAAAGGCAAAAAATATTAGTATCCAGTTATATTATGTGCATTTAAGAAACAAATCCTGGCCTTTTTTCAAACAATCTACTGAGCAGGCCAGACCAGCTCTTGAGGGAGTCTATTCAACATTACTTCCGTATTTGGAGATTACATCTCTTTTCCTACAGACGTAAAGAATGCTCCCTTGTCTTCTGTGATGACCTTAAACTGAATAACTCACCACTGAGTTCACTATATGGATCACTTATGTATTTACAAATGTTGATTATATCCCCCCTTAATCTCCTCTTCTCAAGAGAGAATAAATTAAGTTCAGCTAATCTTTCCTCATAGCTGAGATCCTCCATGCCTCTTATCAGTTTGGCTGCTCTCCTCTGCACTTTCTCCAGTTCCCCTATATTCCTTTTGTGAACTGGTGCCAAAAACTGAACTGCATATTCCAGCTGAGGTCTCACTAATGATATGTAAAGGGGCAAAATTATGTCTCTCTATAGTCTATATCTCTTTTATGACAAAAAAGGACTTTTGGCTCACTTTGGAACCACAAGCTTGGAATTGCATACCGTTATTAAACTTGTGATCTACCAGAACACCCAGATCCTTCTCCATCATTGATTTCCCCAATTGTACTCCCCCTAATATGTATGGTAGGGTTGTCCCGATGCCACTTTTTTAAGACCGAGTACAAGTACGATACTTTTTTTCAAGTACTTGCCGATGCCGATTACCGATTCTTTTTTTAATGTCATGTGACAGTTTGACTAATGGAGACTGATAGGTGGCACGGATAGAGGGCACTGACTGATGGGCACTTGTAGATGGCACTGATAGGCAGCACTTATGGGCACTGATAAATGACACTGATAGACGACACCGACTGATGGATGGCACGGATAGACGGCACTTATGGGCACTTATGAGCACTGATAGATGGCACTGATCGGGGCACTTATGGGCACTGATAGGTGGCACTTATGGGCAGGCACTGATGGGCACTGAAATGCAGCACTGATTGTCAATTGCATAATATATTACATGAATGACTAGCATTGCAAAATCCTTCCTTGCCTCTCATCATTCATGTCATTTAACATCTAGTAAGTATGCTGCGACGCCCATATTGGTACACCTTGCACTTGGCTGCAGTAAGCCAGCAGCGGACATCTTGTTACACCCAGCCCGAACTATATGGGCTGGGTGTCCACTGCTGGCTTACTGCAGCTGAGTGCAGGGTGTACCAAGATGGGCGTCGTTATGTTTACCCTCCAATGGAAGCACGGAATGTCACTTCCTGTACCGAATGTGACGACTCTGGCCACCGTTTTGGACGGACTATGCGGCAGTGCCCTGCACCCCTGCCCCAGCCAGCTCACCCCCGTCTTCCACTGCTGCCAAACTGATCTCCACTCTGCTTGCCAACTTCCGGTTCCAGGTATCGGATCTGGCATCGGGAGCATTTATGCAAGTACAAGTACTCGCACAAATGCTCGGTATCGGTCTCGATAATGATACTAGTATCGGTATAGGGACAACCCTAATATATGGTTCATGCATATTTTAGACCCCAAGTGCAAAATTTTTTATTTTTCAACATTAAACCTCATTTGCCACATAGCTGCCCAATTAAACAGTGCATTGAGGTCAACTTGTAAGTTGGAGACATCCTGTAAGGATGTTATTCCACTGCATAGCTTGGTGTCATCTGCAAATACTGAAATTGTACTTTTATTCCCAGACCCTATATCATTTATAAAGATATTAAAAAGCAAGAGTCCCAACACGGAATCTTGGGGTTCACCACTAATAACCTTAAACCATTCAGAGTATGAAGTATTAACCACTACTCTCTGAATACAGTCTTTTAGTCAGTTCTCTATCCATTTACAAACTGATTTTTCCAAGCCTATAGACTTTACCTTGCACATTGGCCATGTGTGAGAACTGTGTCAAACACTTTTCCAAAATCCAAGTATACCACATCTGCAGCCACCCTTCTGTTCAAGGTTTTGATTACCTCATAAAAATAAATCAAATTTACTTCCATCTTTCATGAATCCTTACTGACTTTTGCTTAAAATGCTTTTTTATAGCAAAAACGCATCTATGTGGTCTTTTATTAAACTCTTCAGTATCTTCCCAACTATAGAAGTTAAACTAACAGGTCTATAGTTACTTGGTAAAGACCTTGACCCCTATTTAAATATAGGCACCTCACAAGAACGCCCACGGTGTTTGAATCTCTATGCTCAAGCTCAGCTCCCCAGAATCAGGACACTGACTGGGATCGCATTCACCTACTCATTCACAAGGGTTCTCTCAACATAAACGCACTGGAGAATGGATATAAAATTAAAACGAGATGGTACAAAACCCCGGAACTGCTTCGTAGGATATTCCTGACAGTATCAGATCAATGTTGGAGATGTGAAAAGGAAACAGGCACCTTCCTCCATGTGTGGTGGACATAAACATTGATCCAGCCATACTGGAGGAAAGTACATTAGGTGACAACTACCATCTCTTCAATGCCCTTGGAATTTCCCCCAGCGCAATATCTCCTTCATCTATCTAAAATCTCCCAAAAGAAATACTTTAAGTCGTCAGCCATGCATATGATTAATGCTGCCAGGATGTGCATTCCGGTGCATTGGAGCTCCAAATTCCCCCCCTCGATCAAAAACTGGGTACATCGTATTAACCGCATAGAGACAATGGAGGAGCTGATTCATACCTCTCAAGATAGAATATCTATCTCTTCAGCTATCTGGGAGCCATGGCTCACCTTTAAGAAATCGCAACAATATCAAGCACTGATACAGAGTAACGACTGAATAATGGCGTTGAGGTGCTGTCAACGTGACTGACACTTGGTTTATAGGCATATACCTAGTGTACCTGGTAACTCTGGTTTAATTTAAATCTGTGCTAATTGCATAAGGAGAGGGTAGCTGGTGGAACACTTCACCCCCTCTCTGCCTAGTAGCTTATCTCCATGCAACTTTTCTCAAATATTCAATTCTATGCCCCCTCCCACCCTTCCTGAACCCTGATACCCCCCTAGTTTTTTCTTTTAATCCCTCTGTCCTCCCTTGATATCTCTCTGTTGTGCTACTAATCCCTCCGGGAGCTATAAGGCATTATAGCAACTGAGTGGAAAGAGGAAGGGAACCGCTAACACTGGAAGTTGATATTACCGAGACTCCCGAAACAACTATATTTGGATTAGTCATCATGCTTGAGTATAACTGTGAGTCTCAATAGACCCTCAAACCAACACCGTGTCACAAGGGAAAATAGAATAGGTCTAATTCCCTAGCAATTAGGTTGATGTGTAAGCCCACGTGATTCAGGGGGAAATTACCTATACTTTATATACTGTTGAATATGTCTACCTCTGTAAGTCCTTTACTTTACATGGTTTGTTCGTCTCAGTAGAGACTGCATTTGTACCTACCTACTCAGCTACATGCCATGTTCACTGTTGACCGATGTTATTATGCTTTGTCTGTACAATTTTATTTTGTATGTTGTTGAAAACATATAATAAAAACTAGTTGGTAAATATATATATATATATATATATATATATATATATATATATATATATATTTATTTATTGGCACCACGTTGGCCTTATGCTAATCCAGTGGTACTATACCAGTTATTAAAGAGTCTCTAAAAATTAGAAGCAGAGACTATGAAATGACAGAGCTCAATTCTTTTGGGATCCATGGGTGCATGCCATATGATCTAGGTGCATTATTCCCCTTTATTCTGTAAAAATATTTGTGGACCATATCAAATTTGGAATGGTTGTGTAAGGAAGGGGGTGTCAGGGCTGGGCTCCGCCCTTCCTTCTCAGAGCTGCCCACTCAGCTGTCGGCTAATTGTCAGCTCCTATCTCTCCACAGTTACTCATCTGTTGATGATATCCTGCTCATCAGTCCGCCTCCTTAAGCTGCCCAGCCCAGAGGATCTCTGCCTTCGCCTTAGTCAACATTACAAAGAGGCTCTCCTGCATTCCTGTTAAAAGACTTGCTTGGCTGACATCCCTTCTGGCTCCAGATCCTGCTTGCTGTTTAACTACGCTCATCTCTGGCTCCCTGACGTTTGGCTTGTCTGACTATCTGTTGCGGTTCCCGAACTCTGGCTATGTTTTGACTACGTTTTATCTATTTACTTTTATTATTAACCACTAGGGATCCACGCTATAGCCAAATGACGGCTACAGCATGGACCTGCATTGCTGGGACTACGTCTATTCACATCATCCCATGCACGAGCGGCCTGTGCGTCCCATTACCATGTACCACGTTACCCGACCCCTTACCATGTGATCAGCTGTCAGCCAATGACAGCTGATCACGTGATGTCAACAAAGCCGGTAAAAAAAATGCATATCACTGGCGGCAGTGAGCAGGAAATCAGTCCCGATCACTGCGATGTACCGCCAGATCCTCAGTGCCCACCTGTGCCCCCTACAAGTGTCGCCTACCAGTGCCACCTGTCAGTGCCCACAGTGCCATCTGTCAGTGCCCACAGTACCATCTATCAGTGCCCACAATCAGTGCCTGGACAGTACTGCACATCACTGCCATCAATCAGTGCCCATCAGTGTCACCTACCAGTGCCACCTATCAGTGCCCATCAGTGCCATCTATCAGTGCCCATCAGTGTCATCAATCAGTGGTACCTATCAGTGCCCATCCGTGCCACCCCTCCGTGCCACCCATCAGGGCCCATTAGTGCCATCTTATCAGTGGCCATCAGTTCTGCCTTATCTGTGCCCATCAGTACCGTCTTATCTGTCCTCATCAGTGCCCCAATATCTGTGCCTATCAGTACCGTCTTATCTGTCCTCATCAGTGTCCCAATATCTGTGCCTATCAGTACCGTCTTATCTGTCCTCATCAGTGTCCCAATATCTGTGCCTATCAGTGCCACCTTAACTGTGCCTATTAGTGCCCATCAGTGCAGCCTATCAGTGCCCACCAGTGCCGCCTCATCAGCGCATATCAATGAAGCAGAAAAATTACCTGTTTGCAAAATTTTATAACAGACTATTAAACATGATTTTTTATTTTTTTTTTTTTTTTAATTTTCCATCTCTTTTTGTTTGTTTAGCAAAAAATAAAAACCCCAGCTGTGATTAAATACCATCAAAAGAAAGCTCTATTTGTGGGAAAAAAATGATAAAAATGTCATTTGGGTACAGTGTTGTATGACCGAGCAATTGTCATTCAAAATGCATCAGTTCCGAAAGCTGAAAATTGGTCTGGGCAGGAGGGGGGTTTAAATGCCCAGTAAGCAAGTGATTAAACAAGTGAGATTTAACTGTATTTCTGTCTCGGTCTGGTTTCATGGTTTCTGACTGGGGGGGTAGACAGATTGTCCATGGTGGCTTCTATGATTCCCCTTCTCATTGGGCTCCAGGCAAGGGTCACATGAGAGGTTTCCCCTCGGGTTGGGTTCTTTGGGCTACGCCAGGCATTGAACCCTTGTACGTTGGGTAATGCTCTGCCAAAGGCATGCTCACGAAAGCTTGGGGACTAGGCCATGGTCATGTGAAAAGTCAAACATTGAAGCACTCTCCTAAGAGATGAGCCACATGTGTGCAGGATCCAAGATGCGGAGTTCATCCTCAAATTTCTTCATCCCATGTCCCACACACTTGTACTGATGTATGTGTTGCATTCAGGGGGACAGGCTGAGCCTCTGCCTCTACCAGTTAGCGTACCTCTGTTACCTCACTCCCAGTAACAAAACGGGGTCCCGCTGACCCTGATGTGATCTCACTTAACTCTTCTCTTTCTGTACCAAGTGACCATGTATTACATCTCCGTAATGATAGCACACTTCAGAGATGGACACCTGGGGCAGGAGTTCAAGTACCGACCCCCTCCAGAGAACCTGTCACCTATCAGGTGCCATGCCAATGACTGGTTGCTTTTCCCCTCATAGTAACTCATGAACCTCTACCATAGTGATGATACACATACCCCATACTGTGGTTAAGGACCCAAGTTCTTTCATGATATGTCAAATTCTAACATGCACTACTTGAATAACTTCAGATTAGGCTCTGAGCAGTTTGATCAACGTTTACTGTAAACCTTGCAGAGCACGTATAACATGCTATGACATTCCAACCCTAACTGAACCTAACTGTGGCTTTCCCTGCTTACCTGCACAGGTGAGGTTTCTTAGAGGAAAGTCCAAGCTTGGCAGTGCGCTAACAGAGAGGCCCATGTCCTAGGGTTCTTCTGGTGAATTGGTGTACCAAAGCGGACCATAGGTCCCAGCAAGTCTCTAGCATATGTCCCCCATATGTTTCCCCAGATGTTCCTTGGAGCCCCCACAGGATCTGGATCTCTTCCATTTTATGAAACATGGGAGGCAGGCTTGACTCCAGCGAAAGTTTGCGCACACATCATGGGGAAAGTGGGCAAAACATTAACCCCTTCCCCCTTACCTGGGAAGCTGTGTGCTAACTACACACACACACAGTAGGCTACCTGCCTACAAGTGGACTTTTCCAAACAAAAAACACAAATACTAATAGAAAGTCCTTCATTTGAGAAAACTTTCCAATCGTGCCCCTTTGAATTTTCTCATAAAGTGCAATCAAAAATGAACGTCAATTTGACTCCAATAATGATTAGAAAATCGATCAAACATTCTTAAAACAAAAAAAATTCACATGAAAATTCTTTAGGTAATGAAACCATGATTATGATGAATTTTCCAATAACTGCACTTTCAAAAGGGGATGATAGGTGTATTCAAAAAGGGAACACACAGATAGGTTTAAATAACATTTATCTTGATGTTCTTCTTTTCTGTCTTTTTTTTTGTCAAACATTCAACAAAGGCTCTTCTCACATGAGGAAAGCTCTTCTATATTTAGCCAATCTGATAAACAGTCAAAAAATATAACACCAGGGCATGTGTCATTTCTCGCACCAAAAATAAATTAAAAACTCAAAAAAATACAATCCCTGGTACCAACAATAAAGAAATATCTGTAAATAGCAAATATAATAGTTGATCCTGATCTTTAATGTTAACCACACTGTTTTAATCCTGCGATCAAGGGGAAATTATTAGAGAGTGCCATCTCTATGCTTCAAAATGATAGCACATGGCTGATGTTATAAAAAGAAGAATTTTATTCTATAAGTGACATAGCCTGTTTGTGTGTCAAATTCAGCACTTCGAACCTGAGCACCACCAAAAATAATTGCACAGCCAAGCACAAGCTGAAATACAAATGAAATATATTATGATCCTTAAAACGCATTTACAAGACAATCCACATATTGCATAACTAAATAAAACATTTAATACATAAATTATTGCATATGGTATTCATGAAACTATCAAACATATCACACAGGTCTATTATGCAAATAGTGGGTTATACTACTTACAAATACGCTGTCAGAAACCATGAACCAAACTGAGACAGAAGTAAAATAAAATCACACTTGTTTATTAATAAAAATAAAAAGGTAAATAGAGTAAGCGTAGTCAAAGCATAGCCAGAGTCCAGTAACTGGATAGGGTAGTCAGCCAAGCCAGAGTTCAGTAACCAGATCGGGTAATCAGCCAAGCCAGAGTTCAGTAACCAGATTGGGTAATCAGCCAGGCCAGAAGTCAGGAAGGAACAGCAAGCAGGATAAAGAGCCAGAAGGGATGTCAGCAAAGCCGGTCTTTAAATGGGAACGCAGGACATGGTTTCCTGTGATGTTCCAAGGCGAAGGCAGAGATCATGTAAGCTGGACGGTAGGCAGGACTGACGAGCAGAATAAACAACAGCTGGGTAACTGTGGAGAGAGATGGGAGTTGGCAATTAGCCAACAGCTGAGCGGCCAGCTCAGAGGAGGAAGGGCTGAGCCCTACCCTGACAGTACCCCCTCAACGACCCCTCCCCCTCAGAGGACCACCAGGCTTGAGGGGAAAATGTCTATGGAAATCACAGAGGAGGACAGGGGCATGTACATCCGAGGATGAGACCCAAGAGCATTCCTCCGGACTGTACCCCTTCCAAAGCACCAGGTACTGTATGCGCCCACGGAACCTACAGGAGTCAACAATCGATTGTACTTCATACTCCTCATGGTTCTCAACCTGTATAGGGTGAGTATGTGGCACCAAAGTGGTAAAGCGCTTGCAGACCAAAGGTTTCAGTAAGAACTAGGAGGAAGGTCCAAGGCGTAAGCCACTGGGTTAATCCTGCAAAGGATACGGAAAGGCCCAATAAACCGAGGTGCAAACTTCAAAGAAGGAATACGAAGTCGGAGGTTGCGAGACGACAGCCAGACTCGGTCCCCAAACCTGGTAGGAAGGTGCAGGCAGGCGTCTGCGGTCAGCATGGAGTCTGTACCTATCGTTAGCATGTTGCAAAGCCTCCTGGCTAAAGCACCACCTGTCAAACCTGCCTATTGATTTCAATGGGGCCACTCTGCAACTGCAAACCAAACTCGCACAAAGTAGCAGCATAGTCCAACAATGTAAAAATACCATTCAGCAATGTAAAAAAAAAAAAAGCAAGGAGGCGGCAGTAGCACCTCATGAAGGTCTGTCAGCTGCTGCTATACCACTCTTTGAGGCAATCCACCACAGATCACTTTTCAGAGGGCAGTAAGCATTACTGTAAATGTCAAGGAAACTTGAAATACATCATCCATTTCACACTCACCACCAACCAGGTCACTCCCCAGCCACTTCCCATGTGAGCCACCTCCCTTCAACTCATATCACAGATGACTATTTCCCAGCCTGCAGATAACAGACACTACTCCAAAAGTTAACACTCCCATTTACTCCTCCCACCCGCTGATTGATATCCCTCCATCACCACCTAACAACCCTCTGCTGACAGACCTCTCTCCCCAGCCTGTCCCCAAACACCCTCTCACCTGTTGACCTGTGGATGGGGGATTCACTCCCACAGTGTTATTGTGTTCTGCCAGTGGGGAGCCTTGACTACCCACACAATACAATGATCAGTGTTGCTAACTATAGCTGGCAGCACCGATTGTTTACATACTGCCCACTGTCATACCCACCACACTTCTTTCCTGTACATACAGCCCACTGTCATACCCTCCACACTCCTCTCCTGTACATACTGCTTACTGTCATACCCTCCACACTCCCCTCCTGTACATACTGCCAACTGTCTTTCTCTCCACACTCCTCTCTAGGGATGAGCTCGGTGTTCGACTCGAACACGGGCCATTCGCCTGTTCGGCGAATACCAAACGTTATGGGCCATTCGTGCTAAATTCGTGTGGCACGAACGGCCCACAATGCACTACGCCATCGCAGTGCGTTGCTGGCTCATGATTGGCCAAGCATGCACTGTGACCCCGCATGCTTGGCCAATCACAGCGCTGGCAGAGAGGAAAGCCATAATTGGCCACAGCCAGGATGCCTGTGGCCAATTATAGCTCAGGGGGTTTAGTACACGCCCCACACTATATAAGGCCGCCAGTGCGGCAGCCTTGTGTAGTGTGTTCTGGCGTGCAGGGAAAGAGCAAGATAGGCAGGGACAGTGTGTTCTTTTCTCAGGCATCTACAGGAGTTCAAGCGGGTGTTGTGTGCCTCCAGCACAGTATACACCTGTATCTACCCTTTTTTGCCAGTGTTCTCCAATACAGGCATCTGCAGGAGTTAGTGGGTGTTGTGTGCCTCCAGCACAGTATACACCTGTATCTAAACTTTTTTGCTGGTGTTCTCTAATACAGGCATCTGCGGGAGTTATTGGGTGTTGTGTGCCTCCAGCACAGCACAGTATACACCTGTATCTACCCTTTATTGCTGGTGTTCTCTAATATAGGCATCTGCAGGAGTTAAAGTGGGTGTTGTGTGCCTCCAGCACAGTATACACCTGAAGATAGCTCTTATTGCTGGTGTTGTCTGTTGCATATCTTGCATATTAGCCTTTAAAATTAGCACTTTTGATTTTGAACGTTCAAGTCCCATAGATTTTAATAGGGTTCTAAAGTTCGTACAAATTTTCAGTTCGTTCAAAGGTTCTGGTGCAAACCGAACCGGGGGGTGTTCGGCTCATCCCTACTCCTCTCCTGTACATACTGCCCCCATAATACCTTCCACACTCCTCTCCTGTACATACTGCCCCATCATACCCTCCACACTCATCTCCTGTACATACTTCCCATTGTCATCCCCTCCACGCTCCTCTCTTGTACATACTGCCCACTGTCATACCCTGCACACTCAACTCCTGTACATAGTGCCCACTGCCATACCCTCCACACTCCTCTCTTGTACACAGTGACCACTGTTATACCATCCATATTCCTCTCCCTCCCCTGCACATACTTCCCACTTTAATACCATCCATACTCCTCCCCTATGCCTCTTTGAATATCCTTAATGTTACCAGCTCTAGAATGGGCATACTTTTGTTAGTTTAACTAAAGGATATCTTCTCAGTCCTCATATTTGTTCTGCCCATTATTAGTACTCATTTAATTTTGTGATTACTATTGTGATGTATAAAGGAACATAGGGGATGTCAGCTACTCTAAATATACCACTGGTAAAAAAAAGTGTCCCTAAAATTATTTTGAAATGTTGACAACTATGAACTTGGGCACTGCCAAAGGGCCACCGGGTCAGTAGAGGGCCCCATGAGAGGCTCCCAGGATCCTGTCATATTAAAGCAGTAGTAAACTTCGCTGACATTACTACTTTTTAGAGGCCCTGAGGTAGGTACAAGTATGCACAGTATATTAGCACATTAGGGTACACTTACCTGTCAGACTGAACCCTCCAGCTCTGCCCTGTGATCAATCCAGCGGGTTCCAGGCTCTTCCATCTTCACTTGGTCTTCCTTCCAGGTTCTGAGCCTTTGGTCACTTGTCTTGCCCGGGCTGCGTTGATGTCACTCCCATGCATGCTCATGCGCATCCTCTCTCTCTCTCATCCTCCCTCCCTTACCCCTCACCCCTCTCTCATCCCCTTTCCATTTCTCTCATTCTCCCTCTCTCTATTTAATTTAATTTATCATAACAAAAAATTGTTTGCATTTTTTATATTTTTTTTAATAAAAAGCCCCACCACAATCCTCAATACCAGTCCCATGATGTTCTTAATGCGGCCCTGTGTATTACAGGTATTTATAAAGTGCTGACAGCTCATTCAGCACTTTACACACACACACACACACACACACACACACATATATACAGTCAGGTCCATAAATATTGAGACATCGACACAATTATAATATTTTTGGCTCTATACACCACCACAATGGATTTGAAATGAAACTAACAAGATGCGCCTTAACTGCAGACTTTCAGCTTTAATTTGAGGGTATTTACATCCAAATAAGGTGAACGGTGTAGGAATTACAACAGTTTGTATATGTGCCTCACACTTTTTAAGGGACCAAAAGTAATGGGACAGATTAACAATCATCCATCAAACTTTCACTTTTTAATAGTTGGTTGCAAATCCTTTGCAGTCAATTACAGCCTGAAGTCTGGAACGCATAGACATCACCAGGCACTGGGTTTCATCCCTGATGATGCTCTGCAGGGCCTCTACTGCAACTGTCTTCAGCTTCTGCTTGATCTTGGGGCATTCTGCCTTCAGTTTTGTCTTCAGCAAGTGAAATGCATGCTCAATCGGATTCAGGTCAGGTGATTGACTTGGCCATTGCATAACATTCCACTTCTTTCCCTTAAAAAACTCTTTGGTTGCTATCGCAGTATGCTTCGGGTCATTGTCCATCTGCACTGTGAAGCGCAGTCCAATGAGTTCTCAAGCATTTTGCTGAATATGAGCAGATAATATTGCCCGAAACACTTCAGAATTCATCCTGCTGCTCTTGTCAGCAGTCACATCATCAATAAATACAAGAGAACCAGTTCCATTGGCAGCCATACATGCCCACGCCATGACATTACCACCACCATGCTTCACTGATGAGGTGGTATGCTTTGGATCATGAGCAGTTCCTTTCCTTCTCCATACTCTTCTCTTACCATCACCCTGGTACAAGTTGATCTTGGTCTCATCTGTCCATAGGTTGTTGTTCCAGAACTGTGAAGGCTTTTTTAGATGTTGTTTGGCAAACTCTAATCTGGCCTTCCTGTTTTTGAGGCTCACCAATGGTTTACATCTTGTGGTGAACCCTCTGTATTCACTCTGGTGAAGTCTTCCCTTGATTGTTGACTTTGACACACATACACCTACCTCCTGGAGAGTGTTCTTGATCTGGCCAACTGTTGTGAAGGGTGTTTTCTTCACCAGGGAAAGAATTCTTCGGTCACCCACCACAGTTGTTTTCCATGGTCTTCTGGGTCTTTTGGTGTTGCTGAACTCACCGTTGAAACAGTTGATTTGGCCACACCTAATGTTTTTGCTATCTCTCTGATGGGTTTGTTTTGTTTTTTTCAGCCTAATGATGGCTTGCTTCACTGATAGTGACAGCTCTTTGAATCTCATATTGAGAGTTGACAGCAACAGATTCCAAATGCAAATAGCACACTTGAAATGAACTCTGGACCTTTTATCTGCTCCTTGTAAATGGGATAATGAGGGATTAACACACACCTGGCCATGGAACAGCTGAACAGCCAATTGTCCCATTACTTTTGGTCCCTTAAAAAGTGTGAGGCACATATACAAACTGTTGTAATTCCTACACCGTTCACCTGATGTGGATGTAAATACCCTCAAATTAAATCTGAAAGTCTGCAGTTAAAGCACATCTTGTTTGTTTCATTTCAAATCCCTTGTGGTGAAGTATATAGACAAAAAGATTAGAATTGTGTTGATGTCCCAATATTTATGGACCTGACTATATATATATATATATATATACACTAGGGCCAGTTTACCTACCAGCATGTCTATGGAGTGTGGGAGTAAACCCACAAAGGCACAAAGAGAACATGCAAACTTCAGGCAGGTAGTGCTTTGGTTGGAATTCAAACTGACGGACCCTAGTGCTGCTGTGTGAAAGTGCTGACCACATAGCTACTGTATGCTTTTGCATACTCATCAAATCCTAGGCACCAAAGAAGATGTCCTGGTGTTCAGAATGCATTACTCAATGCGCAGTAGATGAAAGGAAGCGATTCCATGTTTTTGTAGATGTCTGCCATATCAAGGGGGGACATGTCTTTACATTGTTTTACTTTTATTGATGCACCTCCATGTGAGTAGTGAAGCCAATCACTTTGTTACTAATAGTGAATTGTTACATGTTAGATACTTTGTTGTCGCTCTGCTCTTGTCAGATGCTAAGCTAAATTTAGTTTTTGCCCTCACTGTAGTTAGTGGTGATTAGGGATGAGCTTGATGTTCAACTCGAACATACGTTCGACTCGAACATCGACTGTTCGCACGTTCGGCGAATACCAAACGTTATGGGCCGTTCGCGCCATATTCGTGTGGCGCTCACGGCCCATAATGCACTGCGCCATCGCAGTGCATTGCTGGCTCATGATTGGCCAAGCATGCACTGTGACCCCGCATGCTTGGCCAATCACAGCGCCGGCAGCGAGGAGAGCCATGATTGGCCACAGGCAGGATGCCTGTGGCCAATCATAGCTCAGGCTGTGTAGTACACTCCCCACACTATATAAGGCCGCCAGCAAGGCGGCCTTGTGTAGTGTGTTGGCCTCTGTAGGAGTTAGTGGGTGTTCTCTGTGTACCTTCAACACAGTATACACCGTTCGTTATCGGCCGATTTAGCGTTCTTGCTCTTCTGTAATTGAGCTTTTAGCAATCTGCAGGAGTTAGTGGGTGTTGTCTGCATGCCCTGAGCGCAGTATACACCATTATATCCACCTATATAGCTAGCTATATTGCTCTTCTGTAATAGAGCTTGCAGTCAGTTGTAGGAGATTGTGCGTGTTGTCTGCATGCCCTTACCGCAGTATACACCATTATATCCACCTATATAGCTAGCTATATTGCTCTTCTGTAATAGAACTTTCAGTCAGCTGTAGGATATTGTGGGTGTTGTCTGCGTGCCCTGACCGCAGTATACACCATTATCCACCTATATAGCTCTTCTCTAATTGAGCCATCTGCCATCTGCAGGAGTTAGTTGGTGTTGTGTGCCTCCAGCACAGCACAGTATACACCAGTATCTACTCTTTAATTCCTGTTCTATAATAAAGGCATCTGCAGGAGTTAGTGGGTGTTGTGTGCCTCCAGCACAATATACACTACCCAATTGCTGGTTTTCCCATCTCCCTTCAGGCCATTACCATGTCTGGAAGGCCAATAAGGAGAGGCAGACAGGCGCGAGCCGATAAAAGAGGACAGCAGGCTCTGTGTCTAGAGACAACAGTGCTGGTCGTGGACGCGGTGCATCGTCATCATCAGCACGGGACCATGGGACACGCTTGTCTTTCTTTTCGGCAGCTGGACATGTTGAGCCGCATCATGCCAAAGACTTGGTTGAGTGGATGACCAAGCCCTCTTCATCCTCCTCATCCTCTCTCACCCAGGCTCAGGGTACTAGCAAAGCAGCTGCCAACGCATCGTCTTCCCTCGTCTCAATGTCATCATCAGTGACTCCTTCCCTAGACCCACCACATCCTCCTGAGGAGTCCCCTGAACTCTTTGAGCACAGTGTTGGGTACATGCTTCAGGAGGATGCCCAATGTTTTGTAGGCTCTGATGATGATACTCAGCTAGAGGAAGGCAGTAGCATGAGCACAGAGAGAGCGGATGCTCAAGAAGGACAGCAATCTGGCAGTCATGTTCCACAAGCTGCAGCATACTGCCAGGTTTGCTCCAGTGATGAAGAGGGAGGGGGTGATGAGGGCACTGACTCCACGTGGGTGCCTGGTAGGAGAGAGGAGGAGGAGGCACATGTCCAACGAGGCAGGATGCCCTCCAGGGGCCAGCTTAGGGGCAGCACACCGACAGAATCACACCGCAGAGCTCCGCCTGTGCAGGGCACTGCCTCTGCACGTTATTCTAAAAGTTCTTTGGTGTGGGCCTTTTTTAAGATGAGTGCATCAGATTGCACCGCTGCTTTTTGCAACAAATGTCTCGCGTGGCCAAAACATCAGCCGCTTGGGCACCACATGCTTGACCAGACATATGTTGACCTGCCATGCAGCTTGTTGGCAAGCGTACCTCAAAGACCCACACCAAAGAACAAAGCGGACCTCTCCTTGCTCTTCATCAGCTGGGATCTCCAACCCCACTAGATCTTCAGTCCTCTCTGAAACCTGCTCTCAGAGGAATGAAGGTGTAGAATTAGGTGTGTCACAGCCAAGTGCTTCTGGGCACTCTGCTAGCAGTACACCAAGGTCTGATTATAGCAGGCAAATTTCCCTGCCCCAGCTGCTAGACCGTCGAAAGAAGTTCACTCCCAGCCATCCACATGCCCAGCGGCATTCAGACGCTTGAATGCTAGCTTGGCTAAATTGCTAGCACTTCAACTGTTGCCTTTTCAGTTGGTAGACTCGGTCCCTTCTGTGAGTTTGTACAATGTGCGGTTCCTCAGCGGCAGGTCCCCAAATGCCACTTTTTCTCACGGGAGGCGATTCCGGCTCTCTACTGGCATGTGGAAGGCAATGTCCTTGCCTCGCTTGACAGGGCGGTCAACGGTAAGGTGCATATTACCGCTGACTCATGGTCCAGCAGGCATGGACAGGGAGGTTACCTGTCTTTCACGGCCCATTGGGTCACTCTTCTGGCAGCTGGGAAGGATGCAGGACAAGGTGCAGTAGTGTTGGAGGTTGTTCCGCCACCATGCCTCCAAAATGCTACTACTGGTTGTGACACACCTCTCTCCTCCACCCCCCCTCTTCTTCTTCCTCCATGGCCTCTTCCAGTGCTCTGTCCTCAGAACCAGCGGTGCTCCGTAGGCATTCAAGGGGCTACGCAAGTATGCAGGCAAAACAATGCCATGCCGTCCTTGCGCTGGTTTGTTTGGGGGACAGGAGCCACATTGGGGCAGATATTTTGTCAACTCTGCAGGGACAGGCCGAGAGGTGGTTGACGCCATGCCAGCTTAAGCCAGGAATGATGGTTTGCGACAATGGCACCAACCTCCTCTCCGCCCTCCTACAGGGACAACTGGCCCATGTGCCCTGTGTGGCTCACGTCCTTAACCTGGTGGTGCAGCGGTTCTTGGGCAGGTACCCAGGCTTACAGGATGTCCTGAAGCAGGCCAGGAAAGTCTGTGTGCATTTCCGGCAATCATTTAATGCCTGTGCTCGGCTGGATGAGCTCCAAAAGGAGTTGAACAGAACCGCCTTATATGCGGCATGCCCACCAGGTGGAACTCAACTTTGGCCATGCTGCAGTGGCTGCACACGCAGCAGAGGGCCATCAATGAGTACCTGTGCGACTACTGCACCAGGACAGGGTCAGGGGAGCTCGGTTTTTTCTCACCACGCCAGTGGGGCATGATCAGGGATGCATGCACTGGCCTGTCACCGTTTCAGGAGGCCACAAGGATGGTGAGCAGTGACAGTGCATGTCCACCTGTTGGAGCATACGCTGCGTGGAATAATGGACAGGGCACTTGAGGCAGAACAGAGGCAGGAAGAGGAGGACTTCCTTGCCTCTCAAGGCCCCCTTTATCCAGACAGTGCTCCTGCTGTCCCACCCATCACACAGGAAGAGGACAAGGAGGAGGAGGAGGAGGATGATTGTGTCAGCATGGAGCTGGAGGCTGGGAGGAGGTAGCTGTGGATCATGTTGTCCTTAGTGACCCAGAGGACTCCGGACCGAATGCCTCAGCTAACCTACGCTGCATGGCCTCCCTGATTCTGCAAAGCCTGCGGAAGGATCCTCGTATTCTTCGGATCAACAGAGGGACCATTACTGGCTGGCCACTCTCCTTGATCCACGGTACAAGGGTAAGGTTGCCGACCTTATCTTGCCATCGCAGAGGGAGCAGAGGATGAGACATCTCCGGGAGGCCTTGCAGAAAGGTCTGTGCAACACGTTTCCAGAGACTGGGAGGTTACAAACTCCTGGTCCTGGACAACGTGTTGCTGAGGCATCGGTCAGAAGGAGCGGTGGAGAAGGTGGCCATCTGACCGATGCATTCAGACAATTTTTTAGTTCCGCAGCCCCAAGGTATGATCGGTTCCAGCAACCATCGCCAGCGTCTGATTTACATGGTGCAGGAATACCTAGGGACAAGGTCAGACTTGGACACCTTTCCCACCGAAAATCCTCTGGCTTACTGGGTCTTGAGGATGGATCACTGGCCAGAGCTTGCACAGTAAGCAGTTGAGCTACTGGCCTGTCCTGCATCCAGCGTTCTTTCGGAACGCACCTTCAGTGCTGCTGGTGGCTTTGTTACCGATCACAGGGTGCGCCTGTCCACCGACTCGGTTGATCGACTGACCTTCATTAAGAAGAATCAGTCTTGGATCACCCACAGCTACCAAGAACCTGAAGCTGATGTAACCAAATATTTTTTTTTTTAAATATCACATCCCTTCAAGACTGCCTATGCTGATGCTGAGTGACTGTCCTGTCATGTTGATTGTCTATCCTCTTCCTCTCCGCTGATATGTTGGAAGAACATTTTTGGTTCTGGGTGATACCACCAGCCCAATTTTTCAGCCCCTGTTTAACAGGGGCGTTTAATTACAATTTTTGATGCAATGCTTTGCAGCAGGGCTCATTCCTGCACCACAACTAGAGTATATGGGAGAGGTTGCAGTGTGCGGACATGATACTGTAGTTGGTCAGAGAGTGTGCCGACATGATACAGAAGTTGGTCAGAGTGTGTGGACATTATACAGTAGTTCATCAGAGAGTGTGGGGGCATAATATGGGAGTTGAAAAGAAAGTGTGCGGACATGTTAAGGGAGTTGATCAGAGAGTGTGCGCACATGATACGGGAGTTGATCAGAGAGTGTGCGCACATGATACAGGAGTCGGTCAGAGAATGTGCAGACATGATACGGGAGTTGATCAGAGACTGTGGGTACATTAGAGGGGAGTTGATCAGAGTGTGCGGACATATTATGGGAGTTGATCAGAGAATGTGCGTACATGACACAGGAGTTGATAAGAGAGTGTGCGGACATGTTATGGGAGTTGATCAGAGAGTGTGTGCACATGATACGGGAGTTGATCAGAGAGTGTGCGGACATTATACAGGAGTTGGTCAGAGAGTGTGTGGACATGATACAGGAGTTGGTCAAATGCCGCGTACACACGAGCAGACTTTTCAACATCCAAAGTCCGAAGGACCGAGTCCGTCAGACTATCCGATCGTGTGTGGGCTGCAACGGACTTTTGATTCACCAAAGTCTGACGGACTTTAGAATATGGAACATGCTTCAAATTTTTCCGACGGAACTCCGTCGGACCCAGTTCCGATGTAGAAGTCCGCTCGTCTGTATGCTGTTCCGACAGACCTAAAACGACGCATACTCTGAAGCAAGTACGAGACGGAAGTGCTCGGTCTTGTAAAACTCCAGTTCGTATTGGAAGTAGCACATTCGTCATGCTGCAAATTCTGTGCTCGTTTAAATGTAGCGCATCTTCTTTATAATGCTAGAAGAACGAAATCTTTATTTATAATGCTAGAAGAACGAAGTCTTTATTTATAATGCTAGAAGAACCAAGTTGCTTTGCTGCTCATATTCACTCACAGAGTTCTCACAAAACACATTTCTGTCTTATTTCTCCTCATCTGATGAATGATCTTGTTTTTATTTTAAAGCCCCATCTCATTAATATTTTTTTATTTTAATTTTTTAATTTTTTTTGAGTAATTTTTTTCCTCCATATTTTTTGTAGAATTCTTTACCATTTTTTTCTTGTGATCTCCATATTTAATTATTCTGTCAAGTTAAAAAAAAAAAAAAAGTTGTTAACTTGACAGAATAATTAAATATGGAGATCACAAGAAAAAAAATGGTAAAGAATTCTAAAAAAAATATGGAGGAAAAAATTACTCAAAAAAAAAAAAATGGTGTTGAGTAATTTATTTCCTCCATATTTTTTGTAGAATTCTTTACCATTTTTTTCTTGTGATCTCCATATTTAATTATTCTGTCAAGTTAAAAAAAAAAAAAAAAAAAAAAAAAAGTTGTTAACTTGACAGAATAATTAAATATCGAGATCACAAGAAAAAAAATGGTAAAGAATTCTAAAAAAAATATGGAGGAAAAAATTACTCAAAAAAAAAAAAATGGTGTTGAGTAATTTTTTTCCTCCATATTTTTTGTAGAATTCTTTACCATTTTTTTTCTTGTGATCTCCATATTTAATTATTCTGTCAAGTTAACACCAAAAACCTTTTTTTTTCTTTTTTTTTTGTGTTTTTCATTACCACAATAACCTTTTTATTTTTATTCTGGTGACAAGTTACCACAATAACATTTTTATTTTGTTTGTAACCTCAAGGAGGTTAGTGTCCCTTGTTAATTTCACATTGTCTTTTAGAAATGTATTTGACCAAAAAACACATAGGCAATTATATTTTCAAACAAAAATATCCATTTATTCTGGTTCAACAAACAAAAAAAATGAAGGCAACACTGGAGAAACTTGTGACATTTGTGTAGCCTTTTGGCCCCAGGGCAAACATTAAACTCTGTGGAAAAGAAAATTCAAATATTCCGAAATACAATATGGTCCCAGAATCCCAGACATCAAAAGCAGCATCAGATGGTATATATGTCCCCAGGCTGTGGTACAACAGGCTGCGTCTTTGGTCAGACCAGAGTGAAGCCAGGTCAGCACCTTCTTCTCTTAGCTCCACCCTTCACTGCACCCTTCCCTGCAGACTTCCCTGTAGCCTTCCTGGGAGGCTGTGTCTCCGGTGGTGTACTTGTGGCAGGAGGAGGAGGAGGAACAGGAGGAACTTGCTCCACAATATTGCTGGTGGCAGTTAATTCGCCACTCAGCCCCTTCTGCAACGCCAAGAAAATTAGCCTTTCACACTGGAGATGTTGGCCCATCTCTAATTGCTGCAGACGGCTGGCGATGTAGCAGCCATAGGCCTCTTCAGCCTCAGGGGGGCTCTTTAAGACATTAGTAGCCTCTCGAATTAGGCGCAGGGATTCCTCCTGTGATACTGAAATTGTATTTGCCCTTTTTGCTGGAAGACGGAGGGGAGGCACCTGTGATGTTGTCAGTCTTCTACTAGGCCCGGCCACCTCCTGGCTGACAGTGGGCCCAGCCTCCTCCTGCCTGCCACTTTCCCCACCTTCCTCCTGGCTGAGCTCATCCTGTGTATAAAAAAGGGACATTGTTTTAGTTTTTTGTTCATCAATCATAAACATTTTTCAGCTCCTGACTTCAAAATTCTGTTAATACATATAAAAGAGTATCATTATGACACCACTATTTCTTGTTTCTGCTGGTGACAAACATTTGTGGCCACTACTGTAAATTGATATGTCCAAATTTTTTGTTTTTTTTAACATCAATAATAGCGTTAAAATTCTAACATCTAGTTAACATCATTAATATTATGAATATCACAATTTTTTGTAACAAAATACCTGGCTCCAGCTGGGTGCATCCGCTTCTTCCAGGATGGAAGGCTCCCCTTGCTCATCAGCCTCTGCTGAGGTGGAGGGAATGCTGCAGGGAAGGGTGGAGGGAAGGGTGGAGGGAAGAGTTGAAAGCGACTCCCTGGCTTTACACTGG
The DNA here is from genome assembly GCF_037356315.1 of Lithobates pipiens. NCBI lineage: Eukaryota > Metazoa > Chordata > Amphibia > Anura > Ranidae > Lithobates > Lithobates pipiens. The sequence goes on from NW_027507903.1 coordinate 173,739,769, forward strand.
TCGCCAATAAACCGTAGCTTGTCAAAGTACCACAGCCTGGGTACATACACAGCACCTGGTGCTGCTCCTGATGTTTTGGATTTCTCGATTTTATTATTTTCCTTTCGGTACATATTTCGCAATAATTGAATTTTCTTGTCCACAAAGTCCACGTCTGCCTCTGGGATCCAAGGCTGCACAAATGTCACAAATTTCTCCAGTGTTGCCCTCCTTACTGGTTTATTATAATAATCAATGTGCTTGACTTGCCACAGATTTGTCATCTCTTTATATTTGTCTATGAATAGACTTAAAAATTCCGGATCCTTAAATTTCTGATTCATTTTTCTGAAAGACAATACACAAGCCAAAAACAATAATGTTAGCTCAGACTCTCCTAATCTTAGCTCAATATAGACCCCAGGATCTGCCACTTATTTGGGGAAATTGTTTAAACTTACCTTCGTTTTGCTTGCTCCCAACTTCCGTTCCTATTTTCGCAAACGAACATACGACATGTGATTTTTGTCGTTATATACAGTGCGTACGCGTAGAACTACGCCTGCGTTGCCCGCCCCTGACGTTCTTTTAGTCAAGTTCTTGTTTTCCCGCCCTTTCTGCGCACTTAACGTACGTACGACATGTGCATTTTGTCGTTGTATACAGTGCGTACGCGTAGAACTACGCCTGCGTTGCCCGCCCCTGACGTTCTTTTAGTCAAGTTCTTGTTTTCCCGCCCTTTCTGCGCACTTAACGTACGTACGACATGTGCATTTTGTCGTTGTATACAGTGCGTACGCGTAGAACTACGCCTGCATTGCCCGCCCATGACGTTCTTTTAGTCAAGTTCTTGTTTTCCCGCCCCTTTCTGCGCACTTAACGTACGTACGACATGTGCATTTTGGCGGAAGATCCAGTGGGTACGCGTAGAACTACGCCTGCTTTGCCCGCCCATGACGTTCTTTTCCAAGAATATTTCCCGCCCCCTTTTCTCTACGGTGCGCAGTAGGAGAAACATGGCGGAAACACAACAGGTGCTTGATATTAACGACTCCAGTAGTCACGAATCCCCGGAGCCACAAACGTCCCGATCCGGAAAGAGGAGATTTAAGGCCTCAAATATGGCATTTGAAGAGATGGTGGAGATGGTGGCAATCTTGCGAAGTAAGGATTATGATGGCAAGCATGGACCATACACCCATCCGAACTTGCGCAAGGCCAGAATCATGGCCAAAGTAGTTAAGACCCTGCACAATCGTTTTGGGGTACGACGGTCAAAAGACCAATTGAGTAAACGGTGGTCCGACCTTAAATTGAGGGAGCCGGATCAATACAGAAGGATCAAGAAAGTTCTGAAAAAAAGTAAGTACTTGTCGTGTGTTCCTATTTTATGATTATTGCATACAGATCCATATGCTTTACCTTTGTACAATGTAAAAAATTGCTGCTTTCATGTTGGATACAGTAAAAGAATCGTATCGTTCTTAACAAACCCTCGTAAATTGTTCGTGGCAAACCTCGTTTATGATACAGGGTTTAAACAGCATTTTTTGGCTGTGTAATTTTTAGGACACAAAAAAAGATTAGGACATTGTGGTTTAGATGTGTTTCAAAATACAATGACTAGAAAAGAACATTCAGTGTAATTGAAGGAGAGGACACTTGGCAGCTGGCTAAAAACACATCTGCACTCATGAGCAAAAGTGTGGGACACCAGAGAACATTTATTAGGGTAAACCACACGGGGTTCCCTGGTATACTTTGGGGGGGGTTGGGCATGTGTGAAACTTGGCACAAAAAGTGAATTATTGTAGTTTTTGGCAAAGTGAATTGATTTATCATGTCTTCACATTTTGCATCTCTTCATAAACCGACAATTGTACAACACTTCTAATCAAGGTTTCATCTTCCTAGTTCTGGCCTTAAATATCTGTGTGCTAAAGTATACCTTTTTGTTTGTTAATTTCTCATAGGGGAGAAAAGACTCACAAAGCAGGATCCCAGGGACCGCCACCCTTGCCAGCATGAATGTGAGGTTAGCCCCATCCCCCCCGTGGATGTGCATGTGGAGGAAGGAGAGGTGGAGGAAGGAGAGGAGATGGGCACCCCACCAGGTGAGTGTCTGACACCCCAGCTTGTTGAAATCCATGTATGACTGCATAATTTTTGACCCAATTTTTACCATCTATTGTAGGTGATGTTCTGGTTGTGGAAAGGGCCCCATTTTCCAGTGACAGCGCACATAGGCTGATTGGCCAGATAATGGGCTGGAATGGGGAACTAGATGACATGCGAACTAGCCTGGATCTCATGAAGAATCAGATTGACAATATGCAGCTGGAAATGAAGAACATGATCGATATTTTGGGGAGAATATAATCCGTTTCTCCATAATATCGATCATGTTCTTCATTTCCCTTGTTTTAGTTCAAAGATTGTTACTTCCAAAATTTTTAAGATTGTGGCTGATTGTTGTTACATTTTTCATATTTTTTTAAGAAAAAGAAAAACCAGAAAAAAAAAATTGTTTTTAAAAATTATAAAAAAAAGGAAACTAAAAAATGTTTGGCAAAGAAAGTTAAATTAACCCAAAAAAAATTATATCAATAAATATTCAATGGCACATGTGAATGTGGCCAAATTAAAATTTTGAAGAATCAAGAATGTGTGGCGTATTCTTTCAATGCTCAATACCAGTTTGGGAAAAGTGATTTTGTGTATCCAGTGACAATGGGCCTTATTGAATTAATGAAAATACACTTGGCACTACAAGTGCACTAGGATAACATAGGAGACAGCACAAACCAAAAGCAAGCAAGAAAACACATTTCAGATTTGAGGTTCTTTTATTATTTTACTCTTTTTAAAAATTAAATATTCTGTGGCATTGCAATGGCCCCCCTACCGTTAAAATAAGTGACATATCTTTGCCGAACTTCACGGGCACTTTGGGGGGCCAAGCCAGTACGGCCAGTATCCAGGCCTGTCAGCGATTCCGGACCAAGTCCAGCCTCAGGCATTATTGTCGATAAATAATTTGTGGAGTTTTTATGTAAAAAATTGTGCAAAATGCAGCACGTAAGTACGACATGGTTCAGTTTGTATTCGGCTAGGTTAATAGCAGTCAGAAAAACACGGAACCGGCTGGCCATTATTCCAAACGCATTTTCCACAACTCTTCTCGCTCTGGCCAGCCGGTAGTTGAAAACCCTCCTCTCCGGGGTGAGGGTTCTTTGGGGGAATGGCCTCATGATGTGGTCGTCCAGAGCAAAAGCCTCATCAGTGATGAACACGAAGGGGAGTTCTTCCACATTCTCGGAATCAGGTGGCAATCCCAGTCCACCTGTCTGTATACGGCGGTAGAACTCCGTCTGGGCGAAGACTCCTCCATCCGACATCCGGCCATTCTTCCCCACGTCCACATACAGAAATTCATACTGTGCCGACACCACTGCCATTAACACAATACTGTGAAACCCCTTGTAGTTATAATAGTATGACCCCGAATGGGGTGGTGGCACAATGTGGACGTGCTTCCCATCTATCGCACCACCGCAGTTAGGAAAGTCCCAACGGGTGGCAAAATGGGATGCCACAGTCTGCCATTCCTGTGGCGATGAAGGAAACTGGGGAGGCAAAGCAGAAAAAACAAAAATAAGTACTTTTGCACATTAAACATTGTACATTACAACACAAACTTTCTTTCCCTTTTCTGCCTAGTCACAGGACACCGATCGTCTGCTCCCTGTCATTGGGAGCAGTGATCAGGGTCATGTCACTGCTAGCCCATCCCCCAGACAGTTAATAAACACTCACCCAGAACACACTTTAAACCATTCCTCGGCTCCCTTGTGCTTAATAACACCTTCACTGCATGTGACATTTTTACAGTAATCCATACAATTTTTTACAGCATTGATCACTGTATTAATGACAATGGTCACAAAAATGTATGGAAATTGGCCAATGTGTCCGCCATAATGTGGCAGTCACCAGAAAAAAAAAAAAAAACGGTTAGCAACGCCATTACTATTTTAAAAAAATGGCAAGATTTTACAAATGCCAGCAAAATAGACCATATTTACGAAACGATAGAACTTTTGCACAAAACAATCAATAAACGCTTATTGTGATTCATTTTAACACATTTGTTTACTAAAAGAATACGTATCGGCATCAAATGATGTCCAAAAAAATCATGGTGATATATTTTTGTGCCTATATTTCTTAGAGCGAAAAGTGAAAAATAATGCATATTTTGAAAAATGCATTTTGGGTTTGTTGGTGGTTAATCACCAAAAATAAAAAAGCAGAGGTGATCAAAGACAACCAAATACAAAATCTATTTGTGCTAATAAAATGAAGATAATTTACTAGGAGGAGCCATGTTACAAGGACGCACAATTGTCAATTCAAACAACGCACTGCCAAATCACCCAAAAAAGTGATGAAGGTCAGGAAGGGGGAAAATCATTCCAGGGTTGAAGTGTGTTAAAAATACAATATATAACTCAACATTAATTTAAGGACACACAGACTCGTTGGAATTATATTAAGTGTGGGGGGGGGGGGATCCAGTTAAAGGACACACAGACCATTTGGGATACTATTAAGGGGGGGGGGATTCAGTTAAGGGGACACAGACCATTTGGAATAATCTTTAAATGTTTTGTTTTAGGATAAAGCAATAGAATGGAGCTGACAAAAGACATTTTAAGTGACTAGACTAGGTGGATATGGGCCTACCATAGCATGTTGGTGAGGTTTAATGAAGGCAAATATGCAGGAAAGACAAAAAAGGAGCATTAAAAGATTACAGCATGCATGAGGACAAAGGGGACATTCACAGCATATTGCAATCATGGTAATTAGAGATTGAGGAAAGAAATACAAGGCATTAGCAAACATTAAAGACAATAAAATGTGATGTTAAATGATAAATCTTACCTTAATATAGTCCTCCTGCAGGACCTGTATGATGGCAGAACAGGTCTCTGGGATAATGATCCCCAGAGCCTGGGGGGAGATGCCTGTCGAGAACTTCAGGTCCTGAAGGCTTCTCCCTGTCGCCAAGTAGCGCAACGTGGCGACGAGCCTCTGCTCCGGAGTGATGGCTTGCCGCATGCAGGTATCCTGCCTGCTGATATAAGGGGTCAGCAAAGCCAGCAGACGGTGAAAAACGGGGTCCGTCATCCGGAGATAATTCCTAAAATCATCAGGATTATTCTCCCGGATCTCACGAAGCAAAGGCATGTGCGAGAACTGGTCACGCTGGAGCAACCAATTCTTCGTCCATGAACTCCTCAACACCCCGTCCACGGACTGTTCTTGGGTTGCAGAATGAACTACAACACCAAGCGCAAGCAAAGCACGAACTCGACGACGAGTACGTACACACAACATGGCTTCAAAACGGTCGGATTGTCAGAACGAACTTAACAGACGTCAATGAAGAACAGCAAGGCCTGTGAAGAGCGAGCTGAAAGTCAGCGAGCGCAGTTAGATCGCACTGCAAAATATAGAGACGAACTGACTACACGCACTAAAAAACAGATACAAACCTCACAAGCACAAACTGAAAAGCAGTGAAAAACGTTCTGAAAAATACGAGTCTGAAAAACGCGAATCGTCTCTCACCAAACTTCTACTAACACGAGATAAACACGAAATTAGCAGAAGGAGCCCAAAGGGTGGCGCACTTGGTATTGAACTTCCGTTTTATAGTCTCGTCGGACCTGGTGTACGTCACCGCGTACCAGACGGGCGGACTTTAGTGGGATCGTGTGTAGGCAAGTCCGTTTCCACGGAACTCTGTCGGAACTCCGGCGGAACTCCGGCGGAAACTCCTTCGGACTTAAGTCCGCTCGTGTGTACGGGGCAAAAGAGTGTGTGGACATGATACAGGAGTTGGTCAGAGAGTGCGCGGACGTTATACAGGAGTTAGTCAGAGAGTGTGCGGACATTATACAGGAGTTTATCGGAGAGTGTGTGGACATTATACAGGAGTCTGTGAGAGAGTGTGCAGACATGATACAGGAGTTGGTCAGAGCGTGTGCGGACATTATACAGAAGTTGGTCAGAGAGTGTGCGGACATGATGCTGTAGTTGGTCAGAGAGTGTGCAGACATGATACAGGAGTTGGTCAGAGTGTGTGGACATTATACAGTAGTTCATCAGAGAGTGTGGGGACATAATATGGGAGTTGAAAAGAGAGTGTGCGGACATGTTAAGGGAGTTGATCAGAGAGTGTGCGCACATGACACGGGAGTTGATCAGAGAGTGTGCGGACATGATACGGGAGTCGGTCAGAGAATGTGCGGACATGATATGTTAGTTGATCAGAGACTGTGGGTACATCATACGGGAGTTGGTAAGTGAGTGTGCGGACATGATATGGGAGTTGATCAGAGAATTTGCGTACATGACACAGAAGTTGATAAGAGAGTGTGCGGACATGTTATGGGAGTTGATCAGAGAGTGTGTGCACATGATACGGGAGTTGATCAGAGAGGGTGCGGACATTATACAGGAGTTGGTCAGAGAGTATGCGGACATGACACAGGAGTTGGTTAGAGAGTGTGCAGACGTGATACAGGATTTGATCAGAGATTGTGCATACATGATGCATAAGTTTGTCAGAGAGTGTGCAGACTTTACACAGGAGTTGGTCAGAGAGTGTGTGCACATGATACAGGGGTTGATCAGAGAGTGTGTGGACATGATACCGAGGTTGGTCAAAGAGTGTGCGGACATGATACAGGAGTTGGTCAAAGAGTGTGCGGACATGATACAGGAGTTGGTTAGAGAGTGTGTGCGGACATGACACAGGAGTTGGTCAGAGAGTGTGCGGATATTATACAGGAGTTGGTCAGAGAGTGTGTGGACATGATACAGGAGTTGGTCAAAGAGTGTGCGGACATGATACAGGAGTTTGTCAGAGAGTGTGTGGACATGATACAGGAGTTGGTCAGAGAGTGTGCAGACATTATACAAGAGTTAGTCAGAGAGTGTGCGGACATTATACAGGAATTGATCAGATAGTGTGCGGACATTATACAGGAGTTTATCGGAGAGTGTGTGGACGTTATACAGGAGTCTGTGAGAGAGTGTGCAGACATGATACAGGAGTTGGTCAGAGCATGTGCTGACATTATACAGAAGTTGGTCAGAGAGTGTGCGGACATGATACTGTAGTTGGTCAGAGAGTGTGCCGACATGTTACAGAAGTTGGTCAGAGTGTGTGGACATTATACAGTAGTTCATCAGAGAGTGTGGGGGCATAATATGGGAGTTGATAAGAGAGTGTGCGGACATGTTAAGGGAGTTGATCAGAGAGTGTGCGGACATGATACAGGAGTCGGTCAGAGAATGTGCGGACATGATACGGGAGTTGATCAGAGACTGTGGGTACATCATAGGGGAGTTGATCAGAGTGTGCGGACATGATATGGGAGTTGATCAGAGAATGTGCGTACATGACACAGGAGTTGATAAGAGAGTGTGTGCACATGATACGGGAGTTGATCAGAGAGTGTGCGGACATTATACAGGAGTTGGTCAGAGAGTGTGTGGACATGATACGGGAGTTGATCAGAGAGTGTGCGGACATTATACAGGAGTTGGTCAGAGAGTGTGTGGACATGATACAGGAGTTGGTCAAAGAGTGTGCGGACATGATACAGGAGTTGGTTAGAGAATGTGTGGACATGATACAGGAGTTGGTCAGAGAGTGCGCTGACGTTATACAGGAGTTAGTCAGAGAGTGTGCAGACATTATACAGGAGTTGATCAGATAGTGTGCTGACATTATACAGGAGTTTATCAGAGAGTGTGTGAACATTATATAGGAGTTGGTGAGAGAGTGTGCAGACATGATACAGGAGTTGGTCAGAGAGTGTGCGGACATTATACAGAAGTTGGTCAGAGACTGTGCAGACATGATACCGGAGTTGGTCAGAGAGTGTGCGGACATGATATGGGAGTTGGTCAGGGAATGCACGTACATGACAGGGGAGTTGATAAGAGAGTGTGCGGACATGTTATGGGAGTTGATCAGAGAGTGTGCGCACATGATACAGGAGTTGATCAGAGAGTGTGCAGACATGATACGGGAGTTGATCAGAGACCGTGCGTACATCATAAAGGAGTTGATCAGAGAGTGTGCAGACATGATACGGGAGTTGATCAGAGACTGTGCGTACATCATAAAGGAGTTGGTCAGAGAGTGTGCGGACATGATATGGGAGTTGGTCAGAGAATGTGCGTACATGACACAGGATTTGATAAGAGAGTGTGTGGACATTATACAGGAGTTGGTCAGAGAGGGTGCGGACATTATACAGGAGTTGGTCACAGAGTATGCGGACATGACATAGGAGTTGGTTAGAGAGTGTGAAGACGTGATACAGGAGTTGGTCAGAGTGTGTGGACATTATAAAGTAGTTCATCATAGAGTGTGTGGACAAGATACGGGAGTTGGTCGTAGAGTGTGCAGACATGATATGGGAGTTGGTCAGAGAATGTGCGTACATGACACGGGAGTTGATAAGAGAGGTGTGCGGACATGTTATGGGAGTTGATCAGAGAGTGTGCACACATGATACGGGAGTTGATTAGAGAGTGTGCGGACATGATACGGGAGTCGGTCAGAAAATGTGCGGACATGATACGGGATTTGATCAGAGACTGTGGGTACATCATACGGGAGTTGGTCAGAGAGTGTGCAGACATGATATGTGAGTTGATCAGAGAATGTGCGTACATGACACACTAGTTGATAAGAGAGTGTGCGGACATGTTATGGGAGTTGATCAGAGAGGGTGCGGACATTATACAGGAGTTGGTCAGAGAGTATGAGGACATGACACAGGAGTTGGTTAGAGAGTGTGCAGACATGATACAGGAGTTGATCAGAGAGTGTGCATACATGATGCAGAAGTTTGTCAGAGAGTGTGCAGACTTTACAAAGGAGTTGGTCAGAGAGTGTGTGGACATTAAACAGGAGTTGATTAGCGAATGTGCGGACATGATACAGAAGTTGGTCAAAGATTGTGCGGACATGATACAGGAGTTGGTCAAAGAGTGTGTGGACATGATACTGGAGTTGGTTAGAGAGTGTGTGCGGACATAATACAGGAGTTGGTCCGAGAGTGTGCGGATATTATACAGGAGTTGGTCAGAGAGTGTGTGGACATGATACAGGAGTTGATCAGATAGTGTGCGGACATTATACAGGAGTTTATCGGAGAGTGTGTGGACATTATATAGGAGTCTGTGAGAGAGTGTGCAGACATGATACAGGAGTTGGTCAGAGTGTATGCGGACATCATACAGAAGTTGGTCAGAGAGTGTGCGGACATGATGCTGTTGTTGGTCAGAGAGTGTGCAGACATGATACAGGAGTTGGTCAGAGTGTGTGGACATTATACAGTAGTTCATCAGAGAGTGTGGGGACATAATATGGGAGTTGATAAGAGAGTGTGCGGACATGTTAAGGGAGTTGATCAGAGAGTGTGCGCACATGACACGGGAGTTGATCAGAGAGTGTGCGGACATGATATGGGAGTCGGTCAGAGAATGTGCGGACATGATATGTTAGTTGATCAGAGACTGTGGGTACATCATACGGGAGTTGGTCAGAAAGAGTGCGGACATGTTATGGGAGTTGATCAGAGAGTGTGCGCACATGATACGGGAGTTGATCAGAGAGTGTGCAGACATGATACGGGAGTTGATCAGAGACTGTGCGTACATCATAAAGGAGTTGGTCAGAGAGTGTGCGGACATGATATGGGAGTTGGTCAGAGAATGTGCGTACATGACACAGGAGTTGATAAGAGAGTGTGTGGACATTATACAGGAGTTGGTCAGAGAGGGTGCGGACATTATACAGGAGTTGGTCACAGAGTATGCGGACATGACACAGGAGTTGGTTAGAGAGTGTGAAGATGTGATACAAGAGTTGGTCAGAGTGTGTGGACATTATAAAGTAGTTCATCATAGAGTGTGGGGACATAATATGGGAGTTGATAAGAGAGTGGGCAGGCATGTTAAGGCAGTTGATCAGAGAGTGTGTGGACAAGATACGGGAGTTGGTCGTAGAGTGTGCAGACATGATATGGGAGTTGGTCAGAGAATGTGCGTACATGACACGGGAGTTGATAAGAGAGTGTGCACACATCATACGGGAGTTGATCAGAGAGTGTGCGGACATGATACGGGAGTCGGTCAGAGAATGTGCGGACATGATACGGGAGTTGATCAGAGACTGTGGGTTCATCATACGGGAGTTGGTCAGAGAGTGTGCGGACATGATATGGGAGTTGATCAGAGAATGTGCGTACATGACACAGGAGTTGATCAGAGAGTGTGCGGACATGTTATGGGAGTTGATCAGAGAGTGTGCGGACATTATACAGGAGTTGGTCAGAGAGTATGAGGACATGACACAGGAGTTGGTTAGAGAGTGTGCAGACATGATACAGGAGTTGATCAGAGAGTGTGCATACATGATGCAGAAGTTTGTCAGAGAGTGTGCAGACTTTACACAGGAGTTGGTCAGAGAGTGTGTGGACATTAAACAGGAGTTGATTAGCGAATGTGCGGACATGATACAGAAGTTGGTCAACGATTGTGCGGACATGATACAGGAGTTGGTCAAAGAGTGTGCGGAAATGATACAGGAGTTGGTTAGAGAGTGTGTGCGGACATAATACAGGAGTTGGTCAGAGAGTGTGCGGATATTATACAGGAGTTTATCGGAGAGTGTGTGGACATTATACAGGAGTCTGTGAGAGAGTGTGCAGACATGATACAGGAGTTGGTCAGAGCATGTGCGGACATTATACAGAAGTTGATCAGAGAGTGTGCGGACATGATGCTGTAGTTGGTCAGAGAGTGTGCGCACATGATACGGGAGTTGATCAGAGAGTGTGCAGACATGATACGGGAGTTGATCAGAGAATGTGCGTACATGACACAGGAGTTGATAAGAGAGTGTGTGGACATTATACAGGAGTTGGTCAGAGAGGGTGCGGACATTATACAGGAGTTGGTCACAGAGTATGCGGACATGACACAGGAGTTGGTTAGAGAGTGTGAAGATGTGATACAAGAGTTGGTCAGAGTGTGTGGACATTATAAAGTAGTTCATCATAGAGTGTGGGGACATAATATGGGAGTTGATAAGAGAGTGTGCGGACATGTTAAGGGAGTTGATCAGAGAGTGTGCGCACATGACACGGGAGTCGGTCAGAGAATGTGCGGACATGATATGTTAGTTGATCAGAGAGTGTGTGCACATGATACAGGAGTTGATCAGAGAGGGTGCGGACATTATACAGGAGTTGGTCAGAGAGTATGCGGACATGACACAGGAGTTGGTCAGAGAGTGTGTGGACATGATACAGGAGTTGATCAGATAGTGTGCGGACATTATACAGGAGTTTATCGGAGAGTGTGTGGACATTATACAGGAGTCTGTGAGAGAGTGTGCGGACATGATGCTGTAGTTGGTCAGAGAGTGTGCAGACATGATACAAGAGTTGGTCAGAGTGTGTGGACATTATACAGTAGTTCATCAGAGAGTGTGGGGACATAATATGGGAGTTGATAAGAGAGTGTGCGGACATGTTAAGGGAGTTGATCAGAGAGTGTGCGCACATGACACGGGAGTCGGTCAGAGAATGTGCGGACATGATATGTTAGTTGATCAGAGAGTGTGTGCACATGATACAGGAGTTGATCAGAGAGGGTGCGGACATTATACAGGAGTTGGTCAGAGAGTATGCGGACATGACACAGGAGTTGGTTAGAGAGTGTGCAGACGTGATACAGGATTTGATCAGAGATTGTGCATACATGATGCATAAGTTTGTCAGAGAGTGTGCAGACTTTACACAGGAGTTGGTCAGAGAGTGTGTGGACATGATACAGGGGTTGATCAGAGAGTGTGTGGACATGATACAGAGGTTGGTCAAAGAGTGTGCGGACATGATACAGGAGTTGGTCAAAGAGTGTGCGGACATGATACAGGAGTTGGTTAGAGAGTGTGTGCGGACATGATACAGGAGTTGGTCAGAGAGTGTGCGGATATTATACAAGAGTTGATCAGAGAGTGTGTGGACATGATACAGGAGTTGGTCAAAGAGTGTGCGGACATGATACAGGAGTTTGTCAGAGAGTGTGTGGACATGATACAGAAGTAGGTCAGAGAGTGTGCAGACATTATACAGGAGTTAGTCAGAGAGTGTGCCGACATTATACAGGAATTGATCAGATAGTGTGCGGACATTATACAGGAGTTTATCGGAGAGTGTGTGGACGTTATACAGGAGTCTGTGAGAGAGGGTGCAGACATGATACAGGAGTTGGTCAGAGCATGTGCTGACATTATACAGAAGTTGGTCAGAGAGTGTGCGGACATGATACTGTAGTTGGTCAGAGAGTGTGCCGACATGTTACAGAAGTTGGTCAGAGTGTGTGGACATTATACAGTAGTTCATCAGAGAGTGTGGGGGCATAATATGGGAGTTGATAAGAGAGTGTGCGGACATGTTAAGGGAGTTGATCAGAGAGTGTGCGGACATGATACAGGAGTCGGTCAGAGAATGTGCGGACATGATACGGGAGTTGATCAGAGACTGTGGGTACATCATAGGGGAGTTGATCAGAGTGTGCGGACATGATATGGGAGTTGATCAGAGAATGTGCGTACATGACACAGGAGTTGATAAGAGAGTGTGCGGACATGTTATGGGAGTTGATCAGAGAGTGTGTGCACATGATACGGGAGTTGATCAGAGAGTGTGCGGACATTATACAGGAGTTGGTCAGAGAGTGTGTGGACATGATACGGGAGTTGATCAGAGAGTGTGCGGACATTATACAGGAGTTGGTCAGAGAGTGTGTGGACATGATACAGGAGTTGGTCAAAGAGTGTGCGGACATGATACAGGAGTTGGTCAGAGAGTTTGTGGACGTTATACAGGAGTTAGTCAGAGAGTGTGCAGACATTATACAGGAGTTGATCACATAGTGTGCTGACATTATACAGGAGTTTATCAGAGAGTGTGTGAACATTATATAGGAGTTGGTGAGAGAGTGTGCAGACATGATACAGGAGTTGGTCAGAGAGTGTGCGGACATTATACAGAAGTTGGTCAGAGACTGTGCAGACATGATACCGGAGTTGGTCAGAGAGTGTGCGGACATGATATGGGAGTTGGTCAGAGAATGCACATACATGACACGGGAGTTGATAAGAGAGTGTGCGGACATGTTATGGGAGTTGATCAGAGAGTGTGTGCACATGATACAGGAGTTGATCAGAGAGTGTGCAGACATGATACGGGAGTTGAGCAGAGACTGTGCGTACATCATAAAGGAGTTGGTCAGAGAGTGTGCGGACATGATATGGGAGTTGGTCAGAGAATGTGCGTACATGACACAGGAGTTGATAAGAGAGTGTGTGGACATTATACAGGAGTTGGTCAGAGAGGGTGCGGACATTATACAGGAGTTGGTCACAGAGTATGCGGACATGATACAGGAGTGTGGTTAGAGAGTGTGAAGACGTGATACAGGAGTTGGTCAGAGTGTGTGGGCATTATAAAGTAGTTCATCATAGAGTGTGGGGACATAATATGTGAGTTGATAAGAGAGCGGGCAGGCATGTTAAGGGAGTTGATCAGAGAGTGTGTGGACAAGATACGGGAGTTGGTCGTAGAGTGTGCAGACATGATATGGGAGTTGGTCAGAGAATGTGCGTACATGACACGGGAGTTGATAAGAGAGGTGTGCGGACATGTTATGGGAGTTGATCAGAGAGTGTGCACACATGATACGAGAGTTGATCAGAGAGTGAGCGGACACGATACGGGAGTCGGTCAGAGAATGTGCGGACATGAAAGGGGAGTTGATCAGAGACTGTGGGTACATCATACGGCAGTTGGTCAGAGAGTGTGCGGACATGATATGGGAGTTGATCAGAGAATGTGCGTACATGACACAGGAGTTGATAAGAGAGAGTGTGCGGACATGTTATGGGAGTTGATCAGAGAGGGTGCGGACATTATACAGGAGTTGGTCAGAGAGTATGAGGACATGACACAGGAGTTGATCAGAGAGTGTGCATACATGATGCAGAAGTTTGTCAGAGAGTGTGCAGACTTTACACAGGAGTTGGTCAGAGAGTGTGTGGACATTAAACAGGAGTTGATTAGTGAATGTGCGGACATGATACAGAAGTTGGTCAAAGATTGTGCGGACATGATACAGGAGTTGGTCAAAGAGTGTGCGGACATGATACAGGAGTTGGTTAGAGAGTGTGTGCGGACATAATACAGGAGTTGGTCAGAGAGTGTGCGGATATTATACAGGAGTTGGTCAGAGAGTGTGTGGACATGATACAGGAGTTGATCAGATAGTGTGCGGACATTATACAGGAGTTTATCGGAGAGTGTGTGGACATTATACAGGAGTCTGTGAGAAAGTGTGGGCAGACATGATACAGGAGTTGGTCAGAGCGTGTGCGAACATTATACAGAAGTTGGTCAGAGAGTGTGCAGACATGATGCTGTAGTTGGTCAGAGAGTGTGCAGACATGATACGGGAGTTGATCAGAGACTGTGCGTACATCATAAAGGAGTTGGTCAGAGAGTGTGCGGACATGATATGGGAGTTGGTCAGAGAATGTGCGTACATGACACAGGAGTTGATAAGAGAGTGTGTGGACATTATACAGGAGTTGGTCAGAGAGGGTGCGGACATTATACAGGAGTTGGTCACAGAGTATGCGGACATGACACAGGAGTTGGTTAGAGAGTGTGAAGATGTGATACAAGAGTTGGTCAGAGTGTGTGGACATTATAAAGTAGTTCATCATAGAGTGTGGGGACATAATATGGGAGTTGATAAGAGAGTGGGCAGGCATGTTAAGGCAGTTGATCAGAGAGTGTGTGGACAAGATACGGGAGTTGGTCGTAGAGTGTGCAGACATGATATGGGAGTTGGTCAGAGAATGTGCGTACATGACACGGGAGTTGATAAGAGAGTGTGCACACATCATACGGGAGTTGATCAGAGAGTGTGCGGACATGATACGGGAGTCGGTCAGAGAATGTGCGGACATGATACGGGAGTTGATCAGAGACTGTGGGTTCATCATACGGGAGTTGGTCAGAGAGTGTGCGGACATGATATGGGAGTTGATCAGAGAATGTGCGTACATGACACAGGAGTTGATCAGAGAGTGTGCGGACATGTTATGGGAGTTGATCAGAGAGTGTGCGGACATTATACAGGAGTTGATCAGAGAGTGTGCAGACATGATACAGGAGTTGATCAGAGAGTGTGCATACATGATGCAGAAGTTTGTCAGAGAGTGTGCAGACTTTACACAGGAGTTGGTCAGAGAGTGTGTGGACATTAAACAGGAGTTGATTAGCGAATGTGCGGACATGATACAGAAGTTGGTCAACGATTGTGCGGACATGATACAGGAGTTGGTCAAAGAGTGTGCGGAAATGATACAGGAGTTGGTTAGAGAGTGTGTGCGGACATAATACAGGAGTTGGTCAGAGAGTGTGCGGATATTATACAGGAGTTTATCGGAGAGTGTGTGGACATTATACAGGAGTCTGTGAGAGAGTGTGCAGACATGATACAGGAGTTGGTCAGAGCATGTGCGGACATTATACAGAAGTTGATCAGAGAGTGTGCGGACATGATGCTGTAGTTGGTCAGAGAGTGTGCGCACATGATACGGGAGTTGATCAGAGAGTGTGCAGACATGATACGGGAGTTGATCAGAGAATGTGCGTACATGACACAGGAGTTGATAAGAGAGTGTGTGGACATTATACAGGAGTTGGTCAGAGAGGGTGCGGACATTATACAGGAGTTGGTCACAGAGTATGCGGACATGACACAGGAGTTGGTTAGAGAGTGTGAAGATGTGATACAAGAGTTGGTCAGAGTGTGTGGACATTATAAAGTAGTTCATCATAGAGTGTGGGGACATAATATGGGAGTTGATAAGAGAGTGTGCGGACATGTTAAGGGAGTTGATCAGAGAGTGTGCGCACATGACACGGGAGTCGGTCAGAGAATGTGCGGACATGATATGTTAGTTGATCAGAGAGTGTGTGCACATGATACAGGAGTTGATCAGAGAGGGTGCGGACATTATACAGGAGTTGGTCAGAGAGTATGCGGACATGACACAGGAGTTGGTCAGAGAGTGTGTGGACATGATACAGGAGTTGATCAGATAGTGTGCGGACATTATACAGGAGTTTATCGGAGAGTGTGTGGACATTATACAGGAGTCTGTGAGAGAGTGTGCGGACATGATGCTGTAGTTGGTCAGAGAGTGTGCAGACATGATACAAGAGTTGGTCAGAGTGTGTGGACATTATACAGTAGTTCATCAGAGAGTGTGGGGACATAATATGGGAGTTGATAAGAGAGTGTGCGGACATGTTAAGGGAGTTGATCAGAGAGTGTGCGCACATGACACGGGAGTCGGTCAGAGAATGTGCGGACATGATATGTTAGTTGATCAGAGAGTGTGTGCACATGATACAGGAGTTGATCAGAGAGGGTGCGGACATTATACAGGAGTTGGTCAGAGAGTATGCGGACATGACACAGGAGTTGGTTAGAGAGTGTGCAGACGTGATACAGGATTTGATCAGAGATTGTGCATACATGATGCATAAGTTTGTCAGAGAGTGTGCAGACTTTACACAGGAGTTGGTCAGAGAGTGTGTGGACATGATACAGGGGTTGATCAGAGAGTGTGTGGACATGATACAGAGGTTGGTCAAAGAGTGTGCGGACATGATACAGGAGTTGGTCAAAGAGTGTGCGGACATGATACAGGAGTTGGTTAGAGAGTGTGTGCGGACATGATACAGGAGTTGGTCAGAGAGTGTGCGGATATTATACAAGAGTTGATCAGAGAGTGTGTGGACATGATACAGGAGTTGGTCAAAGAGTGTGCGGACATGATACAGGAGTTTGTCAGAGAGTGTGTGGACATGATACAGAAGTAGGTCAGAGAGTGTGCAGACATTATACAGGAGTTAGTCAGAGAGTGTGCCGACATTATACAGGAATTGATCAGATAGTGTGCGGACATTATACAGGAGTTTATCGGAGAGTGTGTGGACGTTATACAGGAGTCTGTGAGAGAGGGTGCAGACATGATACAGGAGTTGGTCAGAGCATGTGCTGACATTATACAGAAGTTGGTCAGAGAGTGTGCGGACATGATACTGTAGTTGGTCAGAGAGTGTGCCGACATGTTACAGAAGTTGGTCAGAGTGTGTGGACATTATACAGTAGTTCATCAGAGAGTGTGGGGGCATAATATGGGAGTTGATAAGAGAGTGTGCGGACATGTTAAGGGAGTTGATCAGAGAGTGTGCGGACATGATACAGGAGTCGGTCAGAGAATGTGCGGACATGATACGGGAGTTGATCAGAGACTGTGGGTACATCATAGGGGAGTTGATCAGAGTGTGCGGACATGATATGGGAGTTGATCAGAGAATGTGCGTACATGACACAGGAGTTGATAAGAGAGTGTGCGGACATGTTATGGGAGTTGATCAGAGAGTGTGTGCACATGACACGGGAGTTGATCAGAGAGTGTGCGGACATTATACAGGAGTTGGTCAGAGAGTGTGTGGACATGATACGGGAGTTGATCAGAGAGTGTGCGGACATTATACAGGAGTTGGTCAGAGAGTGTGTGGACATGATACAGGAGTTGGTCAAAGAGTGTGCGGACATGATACAGGAGTTGGTCAGAGAGTTTGTGGACGTTATACAGGAGTTAGTCAGAGAGTGTGCAGACATTATACAGGAGTTGATCACATAGTGTGCTGACATTATACAGGAGTTTATCAGAGAGTGTGTGAACATTATATAGGAGTTGGTGAGAGAGTGTGCAGACATGATACAGGAGTTGGTCAGAGAGTGTGCGGACATTATACAGAAGTTGGTCAGAGACTGTGCAGACATGATACCGGAGTTGGTCAGAGAGTGTGCGGACATGATATGGGAGTTGGTCAGAGAATGCACATACATGACACGGGAGTTGATAAGAGAGTGTGCGGACATGTTATGGGAGTTGATCAGAGAGTGTGTGCACATGATACAGGAGTTGATCAGAGAGTGTGCAGACATGATACGGGAGTTGAGCAGAGACTGTGCGTACATCATAAAGGAGTTGGTCAGAGAGTGTGCGGACATGATATGGGAGTTGGTCAGAGAATGTGCGTACATGACACAGGAGTTGATAAGAGAGTGTGTGGACATTATACAGGAGTTGGTCAGAGAGGGTGCGGACATTATACAGGAGTTGGTCACAGAGTATGCGGACATGATACAGGAGTGTGGTTAGAGAGTGTGAAGACGTGATACAGGAGTTGGTCAGAGTGTGTGGGCATTATAAAGTAGTTCATCATAGAGTGTGGGGACATAATATGTGAGTTGATAAGAGAGCGGGCAGGCATGTTAAGGGAGTTGATCAGAGAGTGTGTGGACAAGATACGGGAGTTGGTCGTAGAGTGTGCAGACATGATATGGGAGTTGGTCAGAGAATGTGCGTACATGACACGGGAGTTGATAAGAGAGGTGTGCGGACATGTTATGGGAGTTGATCAGAGAGTGTGCACACATGATACGAGAGTTGATCAGAGAGTGAGCGGACACGATACGGGAGTCGGTCAGAGAATGTGCGGACATGAAAGGGGAGTTGATCAGAGACTGTGGGTACATCATACGGCAGTTGGTCAGAGAGTGTGCGGACATGATATGGGAGTTGATCAGAGAATGTGCGTACATGACACAGGAGTTGATAAGAGAGAGTGTGCGGACATGTTATGGGAGTTGATCAGAGAGGGTGCGGACATTATACAGGAGTTGGTCAGAGAGTATGAGGACATGACACAGGAGTTGATCAGAGAGTGTGCATACATGATGCAGAAGTTTGTCAGAGAGTGTGCAGACTTTACACAGGAGTTGGTCAGAGAGTGTGTGGACATTAAACAGGAGTTGATTAGCGAATGTGCGGACATGATACAGAAGTTGGTCAAAGATTGTGCGGACATGATACAGGAGTTGGTCAAAGAGTGTGCGGACATGATACAGGAGTTGGTTAGAGAGTGTGTGCGGACATAATACAGGAGTTGGTCAGAGAGTGTGCGGATATTATACAGGAGTTGGTCAGAGAGTGTGTGGACATGATACAGGAGTTGATCAGATAGTGTGCGGACATTATACAGGAGTTTATCGGAGAGTGTGTGGACATTATACAGGAGTCTGTGAGAAAGTGTGGGCAGACATGATACAGGAGTTGGTCAGAGCGTGTGCGGACATTATACAGAAGTTGGTCAGAGAGTGTGCAGACATGATGCTGTAGTTGGTCAGAGAGTGTGCAGACATGATACAGGAGTTGTCAGAGTGTGTGGACATTATACAGTAGTTCATCAGAGAGTGTGGGGACATAATATGGGAGTTGATAAGAGAGTGTGCGGACATGTTAAGAGAGTTGATCAGAGAGTGTGCGCACATGACACGGGAGTTGATCAGAGAGTGTGCGGACATGATACGGGAGTCGGTCAGAGAATGTTCGGACATGATATGTTAGTTGATCAGAGACTGTGGGTACATCATACGGGAGTTGGTCAGAGAGTGTGCGGACATGATATGAGAGTTGATCAGAGAATTTGCGTACATGACACAGAAGTTGATAAGAGAGTGTGCGGACATGTTATGGGAGTTGATCAGAGAGTGTGTGCACATGATACGGGAGTTGATCAGAGAGGGTGCGGACATTATACAGGAGTTGGTCAGAGAGTATGCGGACATGACACAGGAGTTGGTTAGAGAGTGTGCAGACATGATACAGGATTTGATCAGAGATTGTGCATACATGATGCAGAAGTTTGTCAGAGAGTGTGCAGACTTTACACAGGAGTTGGTCAGAGAGTGTGCGTACATGATACAGGGGTTGATCAGAGAGTGTGCGGACATGATACAGAAGTTGGTCAAAGAGTGTGCGGACATGATACAGGAGTTGGTCGAAGAGTGTGCGGACATGATACAGGAGTTGGTTAGAGAGTGTGTGCGGATATGATACAGGAGTTGGTCAGAGAGTGTGCGGATATTATAAAGGAGTTGGTCAGAGAGTGTGTGGACATGATACAGGAGTTGGTCAAAGAGTGTGCGGACATGATACAGGAGTTTGTCAGAGAGTGTGTGGCCATGATACAGGAGTTGGTCAGAGAGTGTGCAGACATTATACAGGAGTTAGTCAGAGAGTGTGCAGACATTATACAGGAATTGATCAGATAGTGTGCGGACATTATACAGGAGTTTCTCGGAGAGTGTGTGGACATTATACAGGAGTCTGTGAGAGAGTGTGCAGACATGATACAGGAGTTGGTCAGAGCATGTGCTGACATTATACAGAAGTTGGTCAGAGAGTGTGCGGACATGATACTGTAGTTGGTCAGAGAGTGTGCCGACATGTTACAGAAGTTGGTCAGAGTGTGTGGACATTATACAGTAGTTCATCAGAGAGTGTGGGGGCATAATATGGGAGTTGATAAGAGAGTGTGCGGACATGTTAAGGGAGTTGATCAGAGAGTGTGCGGACATGATACAGGAGTCGGTCAGAGAATGTGCGGACATGATACGGGAGTTGATCAGAGACTGTGGGTACATCATAGGGGAGTTGATCAGAGTGTGCAGACATGATATGGGAGTTTATCAGAGAATGTGCGTACATGACACAGGAGTTGATAAGAGAGTGTGCGGACATGTTATGGGAGTTGATCAGAGAGTGTGTGCACATGATACGGGAGTTGATTAGCGAATGTGCGGACATTATACAGCAGTTGGTCAGAGAGTGTGTGGACAAGATACGGGAGTTGATCAGAGAGTGTGCGGACATGATACAGGAGTTGGTCAGAGAGTGTGTGGACATGATACAGGAGTTGGTCAGAGAGTGCGCGGACGTTATACAGGAGTTAGTCAGAGAGTGTGCAGACATTATACAGGAGTTGATCAGATAGTGTGCTGACATTATACAGGAGTTTATCAGAGAGTGTGTGAACATTATATAGGAGTTGGTGAGAGAGTGTGCAGACATGATACAGGAGTTGGTCAGAGAGTGTGCGGACATTATACAGAAGTTGGTCAGAGACTGTGCAGACATGATACCGGAGTTGGTCAGAGAGTGTGCGGACATGATATGGGAGTTGGTCAGAGAATGCACATACATGACACGGGAGTTGATAAGAGAGTGTGCGGACATGTTATGGGAGTTGATCAGAGAGTGTGCGCACATGATACAGGAGTTGATCAGAGAGTGTGCGCACATGATACGGGAGTTGATCAGAGAGTGTGCGGACATGATACAGGAGTCGTCAGAGAATGTGCGGACATGATACGGGAGTTGATCAGAGACTGTGGGTACATCATAGGGGAGTTGATCAGAGTGTGCGGACATTATATGGGAGTTGATCAGAGAATGTGCGTACATGACACAGGAGTTGATAAGAGAGTGTGCGGACATGTTATGGGAGTTGATCAGAGCGTGTGTGCACATGATACGGGAGTTGATCAGAGAGTGTGCAGACATTATACAGGAGTTGGTCAGAGAGTGTGTGGACATGACACGGGAGTTGATCAGAGAGTGTGCGGACATTATACAGGAGTTGGTCAGAGAGTGTGTGGACATGATACAGGAGTTGGTCAAAGAGTGTGCGGACATGATACAGCAGTTGGTCAGAGAGTGTGTGGACATGATACAGGAGTTGGTCAGAGAGTGCGCGGACGTTATACAGGAGTTAGTCAGAGAGTGTGCGGACATTATACAGGAGTTGATCAGATAGTGTGCGGACATTTTACAGGAGTTTATGAGAGAGTGTGCAGACATGATACAGGAGTTGGTCAGAGCGTGTGCGGACATTATACAGAAGTTGGTCAGAGAGTGTGCGGACATGATGCTGTAGTTGGTCAGAGAGTGTGCAGACATGATACAGGAGTTGGTCAGAGTTTGTGGACATTATACAGTAGTTCATCAGAGAGTGTGGGGACATAATATGGGAGTTGATAAGAGAGTGTGCGGACATGTTAAGGGAGTTGATCAGAGAGTGTGCGCACATGACACGGGAGTTGATCAGAGAGTGTGCGGACGTGATACGGGAGTCGGTCAGAGAATGTGCGGACATGATACGGGAGTTGATCAGAGACTGTGCGTACATCATACGGGACTTGGTCAAAGAGTGTGCGGACATGATACAGGAGTTGGTCAGAGAGTGTGCGGACGTGATACAGGAGTTGATCAGAGATTGCGCGGACATAATACAGGAGTTGGTCAGAGAGTGTGCGGACATTATACAGGAGTTGGTCAGAGAGTGTGCGGACATTATACAGGAGTTGATCAGATAGTGTGTGGACATTATACAGGAGTTGGTGAGAGAGTGTGCAGACATGATACAGGAGTTGGTCAGAGAGTGTGCGGACATTATACAGAAGTTGCTCAGAGACTGTGCGGACATGATACCGGAGTTGGTCAGAGAGTATGCAGACATTATATGGGAGTTGGTCTCAGTGTGTGGTTATTATACAGGAGTTGATCAGAGAGTGTGGGGACATAATATGAGAGTTGGTCAGAGAGTGTGTGGACATGAAATGGGAGTTGATAAGAGAGTGTGCAGTCATGATACGGGAGTTGATCAGAGAGTGCGCGGACATGATACGGGAGTTGATAAGAGACTGTGTGTACATGATATCAGAGTTGGTCAGAGAGTGTGCGTACATGATACGGGAGCCAGTCAGAGAATGTGCGGACATGATACGGTAGTTGATAAGACAGTGTGCGGACATTATACTGGAGTTGGTCAGAGAGTGTGTAGACATGATACGGGAGTCGGTCTGAGAATGTGCGGACAAAGATACGGGAGTCAGTCAGAGAATGTGCGGACATGATACGGTAGTTGATAAGACAGTGTGCAGACATTATACAGGAGTTGGTCAGAAAGTGTGCAGACATGACACAGGAGTTGGTTAGAGAGTGTGCATACATGATGCAGAAGTTGGTCAGAGAGTGTGCAGACATTACAGAGGAGTTGGTCAGAGAGTGTGCGGACATGATACCGGAGTTGGTCAGAGAGTGTGCGGACAGGATACGGGGGTTGATCAGAGAGTGTGCGGACATTATACAGGAGATGGTCAGAGAGTGTGCGGACATGATACAGGAGTTGCTCAGAGAGTGTGGACATGAAACAGGAGTTGATCAGAGAGTGTGCGGACATTATACAGGAGTTGGTGTAGAGAGTGTGCGGACATTATACAGTAGTTGGTCAAAGAACGTGCGGACATGATACAGGAGTTGGTCAGAGAGTGTGCAGACATGATACAGGAGTTGGTCAGAGAGTGTGCGGACATTATACAGGAGTTAGTCAGTGTGCGGACATTATACAGGAGTTGATCAGAGAGTGTGCCGACATGATACAGGAGTTGGTCAGAGAGTGTGTGGACATTATACAGAAGTTGGTCAGAGAGTATGCGGACATGATACCAGAGTTGGTCAGAGAGTGTGCAGACATGATACAGGAGTTGAGCAGAGAGTGTGCTGTCATTATACAGGAGTTGGTGTAGAGAGTGTGCAGACATGATACAGGAGTTGGTCAGAGAGTGTGTGGAAATGATAAAGCAGCTGCAAAATGTGGGCGTGGCTTAAATTATTTAGTGTTACCCCTATAGCAGTGGTGTCCAAACTTTTTTCAAAGTGGGCCGGATTTGATGAAGTGAACATGCCTGAGGGCCGACCATTTTGCCTGACATTCTTTGAACCATTGAAAATTCGGTCTAAGTGTGTCCATCCGAGCACTAATACACAGCCCAACAAGAATTCTCTTGCCTTTGTCCCACTCGTTCCCAACACACAGACGAATGCTCTGCACTTTAGGGGGCACCGTTAATTCTTAATGGTACCCCACACATTGGAAAATGTAGGGTGCTTTTGGTGCAGTGCAATAAAAAAAAAAACACACACAGACACATGTGCGCACACACACACACACACACACACAGACACGTGCGCACACGCGCACACACACATACAGACACATGTGCACACACACACACATGTGCGCACACACACACATACAGACACATGTGCACACACACACATACAGACACATGTGCACACACACACACACACATACATACAGACACATGTGCACACACACACACACACACACATACAGACACATGTGCACACACACACACACACACACATACAGACACATGTGCACACACACACATACAGACACGTGCACACACACATACAGACACATGTGCACACACACACATACAGACACATGTGCACACACACACATACAGACACATGTGCACACACACACACACACACACACACACATACAGACACATGTGCACACATACATACAAACACATGTGCACACACACAGACACATGTGCACACACACACATACAGACACATGTGCACACACACATACAGACACATGTGCACATACACACACACATACAGACATACATGCACACAAATACAGACACATGCATACACATACATACATACATACACATACATGAATAAAGGCCTTTTTAACACTAATCTAGCTTGTAGTACAGTACCTTTGCAGCTTCCTCATTCAGCCGGGCACTGCACTGTAGGGGGAAGCAGAGAGCACAGCACACTCCTCTGCACTTTACTTTCACTTTTGAAGCTCACGGAGCTTCTCACAGTGTCGGGGATCGGCTGATCTGACAGCCCTGATCCCGCAGCACAATAAATTGAGAAAGACCAGGCGGGCCGTTCAAAACCAGACCGCGGGCCGCAACTGGCCCGCGGGCCGGACTTTGGACATGCCTGCCCTATAGGGACAGCTGAGTATAATAGTCCGTCTGTCACCCTGCCCAGCCAGACACACCCTTTTTTACTCCTCAGAGACAATAAAGCAGTCCTTGCATTTTGTTTTACTGAAAGGATATTAAACTTGGATAGGGATGGGGACTCATGAGATGTCCAGGTGGTCAAATATTGGAACATGAGACTCTATATACATCCTGTATATACTCCATTTCTCATCCTGTACATTGTTTCCTCTCTTCTGAGTATCCCTCCATACTTCTCCTGTAAATTGCTTCCTATCTTCTGAGTATTGCCCAATTCT
Source organism: Lithobates pipiens (assembly GCF_037356315.1). Lineage (NCBI taxonomy): Eukaryota > Metazoa > Chordata > Amphibia > Anura > Ranidae > Lithobates > Lithobates pipiens. Next base: position 173,764,986 of record NW_027507903.1, read on the forward strand.
ACTCCTGCACATCACCCCCTCTAATCTGAGCATCGTTCCATACTCCTCCTGCACATCACTTCCTATCTTCTGAGGATCACTCCATACTCCTTCTGCATATTGTTTCCTCTCTTCTGAGTATCGCTTCCTCTAATCTGAGCATCATTCCATACTCCTCCTGCACATCACTTCCTATCTTCTGAGTATCGCTACATACTCCTCCTGTACATCACTTCCTCTCTTTCATTCTCCAGTAGGGATGAGCCGAACACCCCCTGGTTCGGTTCGCACCAGAACTTTCGAACAGACCGAAAATTTGTGCGAACTTTAGAACCCCATTGAAGTCTATGGGACTTGAACGTTCGAAATAAAAAGTGCTAATTTTAATGGCTAATATGCAAGATATTGTCCTAAAAACGGTTTGGGGACCTGGCTCCTGCCTCAGGGGACATGGGTCAATGCCAATTTTTTTTTTTTTAAAACTGCAGTTTTTTCGGGAGCGCTAATTTTAGTGATTAAAGTGAAAAAACGTGAAATATTCCTTTAAATATTGTGCCTGGGGGGTGTCTATAGTATGCCTGTGAAGTGGCATGTGTTTCCCGTGTTTTGAACAGTCCCTGCACAAAATGACATTTAATGGAAAGAAAGTCATTTAAAACTGCTTGCGGTTTTAATGTAATATCTGGTTCCGGCAATATGAATGAAAATCATTGAGAAAAATGGCATGGGTAGCTCCCCCACCCATTACCAGCCCCTTTGGGTCTTGTACAGATATTAGGGGGAACCCCGTACCCATATTAAAAAAAGGAAAGGCGTGGGGCCCCTTGGCCCTATATACTCAGAACAGCAGTATACAGGCAGTGCAAACAAGACAAGGACTGTGTAGGTTTGTTGTGTTAAGTAGAATTTGTTTGTAATTTTGAGCTGGTACATTTTTAAAGTGTAGCCCTATTCCAAAAAATCTATTTTTAAGATATTTGGAAAACATAGGGAAGGGTTATCACCCCTGTATACATTTTTTTGTCATCCGTCTTTTTTCATCTCACTTCCTGTTGTCTCCTTCCGTTTGCAAGTAGAAGACGTTTGTAAGTTGGATGTTTGAAAGTAGGGACCTGCCCTATATGCTCTGCAGAAATGGGGGGCCTAAGGTGTTGGTGTTGCCACAACATTGTAAGCCCTCAAAGTGACTCTTGGTGGGCGCTGGAGCGCCCTGCTGTGAACGATTATATCAAGAATTGTAATTACATGCCATTGTTGAACAGTGGTAGAAAAATTGGGCCTTTGGTGGTTGTGGTGGTGGTGCTGGTGCCACAACACTATAAGTCCTCACAGTTACTCTCGGTGGGCACAGGAACGGGCCCTGCTGTGAAATAATATATCAAGAATTGCAAATACATGCCCCTGTTAAACAGGGGCTGAACAATTAGGCCTTAGGCACTGCTTGCTGGTGCCACAACACTGCAACCTCTCCCAGATACTCTAATTGGAGTGCAGGAATGAGCCCTTCTGCAAAGCATTGCATCAAAAATTGTATTACATGCCCCTGTTAAACAGGGGCTGAAAAATTGGGCCTATGCACTGCAACCTCTAACATATACTCTAGTTGTAGTGCAGGAATGAGCCCTGCTGCAAAGCATTGCATCAAAAATTGTATTACATGCCCCTGTTAAACAGGGGCTGAAAAATTGGGCCTATACACTGCAACCTCTACCATATACTCTAGTTGGAGTGCAGGAATGAGCCCTGCTGCAAAGCATTGCATCAAAAATTGTATTACATGCCCCTGTTAAACAGGGGCTGAAAAATTGGGCCTATGCACTGCAACCTCTAACATATACTCTAGTTGTAGTGCAGGAATGAGCCCTACTGCAAAGCATTGCATCAAAAATTGTATTACATGCCCCTGTTAAACAGGGGCTGAAAAATTGGGCCTATACACTGCAACCTCTACCATATACTCTAGTTGGAGTGCAAGAATGAGCCCTGCTGCAAAGCATTGCATCAAAAATTGTAATTACACGCCCCTGTTAAACAGGGGCTGAACAATTGGGCCTTAGGCACTGGTGCTGGTGCCACGACACTGCAACCTCTCTCATATACTCTATTTGGAGTGCAGGAATGAGCCCTGCTGCAAAGCATTGCATCAAAAATTGTAATTACACGCCCCTGTTGAGGGGCTGGAAAATTGGGCTGGTGGCATCACCCAGAACCAAAAATGTTCTTCCAAGATATCAACGGGATCATTAAGGAGGAAGAGGATAGTCAGTCAATATAACAGGACTCAGCATTAGCATAGGCAGTCTTGAAGGGATGTGACATTTCCAAAAAAATATTTGCATACATCAGCTTCAGCTGCTTGGTAGCTGGTGGTGATCCAAGACTGATTCATCTTTATGAAGGTCAGTCGATCAACTGAGTTGGTGGACAGGCGCACCCTGTGATCGGTTACAAAGCCAATCGGTTACAAACCTCAATTGCAGACTGTGCAAGCTCTGGCCAGTGATCCATCCTCAAGACCCAGTAAACCAGAGGATTTTCGGTGGGATAGGTGTCCAATTCTGACCTTGCCCCTAGGTATTCCTGCACCATGTAAATCAGACGCTGGCGATGGTTGCTGGAACCGATCATACCTTGGGGTTGCAGAGTAAAAAATTGTCTGAAAGCATCGAATAGATGGCCACCTTCTCAACCGCTCCTTCTGACCGAAGCCTCAGCAAAACGTTGTCCAGGACCAGGAGTTTGTAACCTCCCAGTCTCTGGGAACGCGTTGCACAGACCTTTCTGCAAGGCCTCCCGGAGATGTCTCATCCTCTGCTCCCTCTGCGATGGCAAGATAAGGTCTGCAACCTTACCCTTGTACCGTGGATCAAGGAGAGTGGACAGCCAGTAATGGTCCTTCTCCTTGATCCGAAGAATACGAGGATCCTTCCGCAGGCTTTGCAGGATCAGGGAGGCCATGCAGTGTAGGTTAGCTGAGGCATTCGGTCCGGCGTCCTCTGGGTCACTAAGGGCAACATGATCCGCAGCCACCTCCTCCCAGCCACATACAAGTCCATGGGTTTCTTGGGACTGTAAATCATCCTTACAAGACTGCGTCTGCTGATGCTGAGTGCCAGGCTCCACCTCCATGCTGACACAATCCTCCTCCTCCTCTTTGTCCTCTTCCTGTGTGATAGGTGGGACAGCAGGAACACTGTCTGGATAAAGGGGGCCTTGAGAGGCAAGGAAGTTCTCCTCTTCCTGCCTCTGTTCTGTCTCAAGTGTCCTATCCATTATTCCATGCAGCGTATGCTCCAACAGGTGGACAAAAGGTACAGTGTCACTGATGCATGCACTGTCACTGCTCACCATCCTTGTGGCCTCCTCAAACGGTGACAGGACAGTGCATGCATCCCTGAAAATGCCCCACTGGCTTGGTGAGAAAAAAAATGAGCTCCCCTGACCCTGTCCTGGTGCCGTAGTCGCACAGGTACTCCTTGATAGCCCTCTGCTGCATGTGCAGCCACTGCAGCATGACCACCTGGTGGTCATGTTACATATAAGGCGGTTCTTGGGCAGATTCAACTCCTTTTGGAGCTCAGCCAGCCGAGCAGTGGCATTAACTGATCGGCGGAAATGCACACAGACTTTCCTGGCCTGCTTCAGGACATCCTGTAAGCCCGAGTACCTGACCAAGAACCCCTGCACCACCAGGTTAAGGACGTGAGCCACACAGGGCACAGGGGTCAGTTGTCGCTGTCGGAGGGTGGAGAGGAGGTTGGTGGCATTGTCGCAAACCACCATTCCTGGCTTAAGCTGGCGTGGCGTCAACCACCTCTCGGCCTGCTCCTGCAGAGCTGACAAAATATCTGCCCCAGTGTGGCTCCTGTCCCCCAAACAAACCAGAGCAAGCACGGCATGGCATCTTTTTGCCTGCGTACCTGCGTAGCCCCTTGAACGCCTACGGAGCACCGCTGGTTCTGAGGACAGAGCACTGGAAGCGGCCATGGAGGAAGAAGAAGAGGAGGGGGTGGAGGAGAGAGGTGTGTCACAACCAGTAGTAGCATTTTGGAGGCATGGTGGCGGAACAACCTCCAACACTACTGCACCTTGTTCTGCATCCTTCCCAGCTGCCAGAAGAGTGACTCAATGGGCCATGAAAGATAGGTAACGTCCCTGTCCATGCCTGCTGGACCATGAGTCAGCGGTAATGTGCACCTTACCGCTGACCGCCCTGTCCAGCGAGGCAAGGACATTGCCTTCCACATGCCAGTAGAGAGCTGGAATCGCCTTCCATGAGAAAAAGTGGTGTTTGGGGACCTGCCACTGAGGAACCGCACATTGCACAAACTCACGGAAGGGGCAGAGTCTGCCAACTGAAAAGGCAGCAGTTGAAGTGCTAGCAATTTAGCCAAGCTAGCATTCAACCTCTGGGCATGTGGATGGCTGGGAGTGAACTTCTTTCGACGGTCCAGCAGCTGGGGCAGGGAAATTTGCCTGCTGAATTCGGACGTGGGTGTACTGCTAGCAGAGTGCCCGCAAGCACTAGGCTGTGACACACCTAATTCTACACCTTCATTCCTCTCCCTGCAGGTTTCAGAGAGGACTGAAGGTCTAGTGGGGTAGGACATCACAGCTGATGAGGAGCAAGGAGGGGTCCGCTTTGTTCTTTGGTGTGGGTCTTTAAGGTACGCTTGCCAACCAGCTGCACGGCAGGTCAACATATGTCAGGTCAAGCATGTTTTGGCCACGCGAGATACGCTTGAGACATATGTTGCAAATAGCAGCGGTGCAATCTGATGCACTTGTCTCAAAAAAAGGCCCACACCAAAGAACTTTTGGAATAATGCGCAGAGGTAGCGCCCTGCACAGGCGGAGCTCTGCGTGGGGATTCAGTCGGCGTGCTGCCCCTAAGCTGGCCCCCGGAGGGCATCCTGCCTCGTTGGAGATGTGCCTCCTCCTCTCTCCTATCAGGCACCCACGTGGAGTCAGTGACCTCATCATCCACTCCCTCTTCATCACTGGAGCAAACCTGGCAGTATGCTGCAGCTTGTGGAACATGACTGCCAGATTGCTGTCCTTCTTGAGCATCCCCTCTCTCTGCGCTCATGCTACTGCCTTCCTCTAGCTGAGTATCATTATCAGAGCCTTCAAAACACTGGGCATCCTCCTGGAGCATGTACCCAACACTGTGCTCAAACAGTTCGGGGGACTCCTCAGGAGGACATGGTGGGTCTAGGGAAGGAGTGACTAATGATGACATTGAGACGAGGGAAGAGGATGCGTTGGCAGCTGCTTTGCTAGTACCCTGAGCCTGGGTGAGAGAGGATGAGGAGGATGAAGAGGGCTTGGTCATCCACTCTACCAAGTCTTCGGCATGATGCGGCTCAAAATAAGGACAAGCATGTCCCATGGCCATATGCTGATGACGATGCACCGTGTCCACGACCAGCACTGTTGTCTCTAGACATAGAGCCTGCTTGCCCTCTTTTATAGGCTCGTGATTGTCTGCATCTCTTTTTGGCCTTCCAGACATAGTAATGGCCTGCAGCGAGATGGGAAAACCAGCAATTGGGTAATGTATATTGTGCTGGAGGCACACAACACCCACTAACTCCTGCAGATGCCTGTATGAGAGAACACCAGCAATAAAGGGTAGATACAGGTGTATACTGTGCTGGAGGCACACAACACCCACTAACTACTGCAGATGCCTGTATGAGAGAACACCAGCAATAAAGGGTAGATACAGGTGTATATTGTGCTGTGCTGGAAGCACACAAAACCCACCAACTCCTGCAGATGGCTTTTAAAGATAGGAGGGAAGGGATAAAGGGGCTGGAGGGTAACCAACCCCCGGGACTTTTAAACGGTACCGGTTCTAAAGGCAGGAAAGTCAGATGCCAATGATAAAATAAATACAGTTTTATTTGGAATACACATACATGATAAAAAAGCAATATAATGGAAAATATATAAATGTATATATCAAATGACTGGAGTACAGAAGGTGGTGCATAATCACAAATGACCATACATGTTACCAATTTTGTACAGAGACATGCTGCATTTTTCTCTACATGTTTCGCTCTCTTGAGCTTCTTCAGGATGTTGCAGCATTTACAATTAAAATACTGAAAAAATAAAGTAATAAAGTAAATGAATTACCAATTAATACTTGACAATTTTTATCAGGCAGACATAATACATTCTGATTAGTGTCTATAAATCAAGTTTGTTGGTTTAGAAAACAGTTTTTAATCAGGAAGTTTTATTAGAATTGTCAATTTAAGGACATATATTATTGGTAAAATTAAAGAATATGTACTGATATATTAGAAAAATATATGTATAAATATATACATTTCCTATTTAGATACTAAGAAAAGCATAGTAGATCGAATACACACAATAGCCATCTTACCAGAAACACAGTAAATTAAATACAATACAAACAATAGCCATCTTACCAAAGTGGGTCATAACTCCATGCTTATTAAGAAATCTGTCACACCGTCTTTTAAGTAGGGAAAACCCAAATGAAGCTACGCCAACGAGGAGCCCCGGTAGTCCCCAACAGTCTGTAGAGGCCCAAGATAAATTATAGAATGAACGAGGAGTGTAAATTTAGGTATGGAGATTGTGTCTCAGAAAGGCAGATATTAATCATATAAGGACATACCTGGAGAGTAACAAAAGTATGGGTGTATAGAGCCAATACTGGCTATAGAGGGCAATGTGCCCTTTTGGGAAGTCTGGGTGTTGTCAGATTGGGCTTAGAATTGGGTCCTCTGAATAGACAAGTAGCCTGTATGGGTTAAAGGCAAACAGGGTTTTGTGTAAGCATGTAATATCTATTTAAAGAGACCAAAAAAGAGGTCCTAAATATAGCTGAATGAGCTTTTGTATTAATAAAAATTATACAAAGCTCAAATAAGAGTTATCCCAGAGTATAGAGTTCAAAGTATACCTTTCCAAAAAAGGAGATCAAAGGTGCTATAACGATCGGTCCTGGCCGTTGCAGTACATCATATTGATCCTTCTCCGTCAATTGCCAAGTAGGCAGTGATAGTGAAGCTGCTTATAACTCATGTCTCCAGCCCGGCGGCGTCTGACGTCACCGCCGGGCTGCGGGCGTGTTCTTAAAGATAATTGCCCTTGATGTGAGAGATTTCTTACTGCGCATGCGTGAGCGACGTGAATCATGTCCTCCTTGCGCATCGGCCATCTTGGATGATGGCAACAACATCAGGGTGTTGCCCACTTCTAGCGCTGCGCCTGCGTGGACGACGGACGGAACGAGCATCGTCCTCGTGCAAGCGGCCATTGTGGAAAATGGCAAAGCACCCACTCGTAAATCTGAACACGAAAAAATGCCAGATATAGGACAGAGAGGGACGAAGAGGTAACACCACTATCGTCCCTCATTCCCATAATTCCAAAGTGGACAGAAGGAAACTAGTGATGGGCAAAAAGAATCTTCGTTTTACAAAAAGGGGCAATATTGCAGAAATCATATTGGCCAGACAACTTACTAGCAGATAATGCCCCTGGGCACCCGTACAGACTGTCTTAAAGGGGTAACCAAAAAGGGGATTTCCTGTGGCGAGGTTTATTCATTTTGATAAATCAAAAATTGCTTTAGAATAATAACCATACAGAAATTTACATCGGTGGAAAATGGTGATTCCACTGGTCACCGCACTCTTAATAGAAACATAGTAAACATAGTGATACCCAATCAGGTAATATGGCAAAAAAAAAAAGGCACAGATTACATATTCAGATGTTACAACTCCCCTATAGAAAAGGCTTAAAGCTGAGCGTATCATTTAAACCTGGGGACCGCGTGGCCCCCAGGTTGAATATCCACCGGGTTTCCCGTTGCAATAGAGTACAGTTATAGTCACCACCTCTATCCCCCGGAGGTACATGTTCTAGTGCAAAGAAATGCATGAAATTATCATTAAATTGATGATGACGACCAAAGTGGCGACTGATGGTAGTCTCCATTTTTTTTCCCCGTACCAGGGACACATGGTCCCTGATACGGTGGAAAAAAGGACGTTTCGTTTTGCCTATGTAAAAGGCATTGCATTGGCATATCATAATATATACTATGCCAATAGACTGACAAGTGACTGTAAATTGAGGTTTGAATAAATGACCATTCGGTAGTAGAATGGACTCAGAGGCGTGCAAATACCTGCAAAAGCCACATCTGTGGCAGGGTGCACATCCCTTTCTTTTTCTGCCTGTCACCGGGGGAGGGGAGAAGTGACTATGAACTAAAGAGTCTTTTAGAGAGCGTGATCTTCTATAGGTAACTCCTGGAGAATCCGGGAGATACTTGGCTAGTATTGGATCCCCTTTCAAAAGATACCAGTATCTTTGAAGAATGTCTTTTATTTGTAGATGTTGTTCATTAAAAGTAGTTATAAGTCTAACTCCCGGAGACACTCTGGATGGTTTTTGACCGTGTATCAGGGCCGCCCTGTCCTGTTTTCTTACTTGTGAATATGCACGTTTGAGGCATTTATTACTGTAGCCTCTTTGGCGTAAACGCATTCTCAGCTTCTTGGCTTCAAATACGAAATTGTTGTAGTTGCTACAATTCCGTCTAAGACAGATATTGCCCATAGGGGATACTCGATATCAGAGGGGACGGGTGTGAACTCGATGCATGCAGCAACGAATTTGCCGCAGTAGATTTTCAGTGGAGGGTACATTGAACCTCACCTTTTAGATCAACAAAGATTTGTACATCTAGGAAGGTTATTCTGGAGAGGCTTTTTTCCATAGTGAACTTTAAATTGAAGGAATTAACCCCCAATAAGTTCACAAAAGTCACTAAATCTGCTTCTGTGCCAGTCCAAATGAAAAAAATATCATCAATAAATCTCTGCCATATTGGAATTAGATCAAAAATTTTTTGAAGATTTTCCTGTCTAAAGATGTGACGCTCCCATCCCCCCAGGTACAGGTTGGCGTAAGAAGGGGCACACTTGGTCCCCATAGCCACACCCTGCACCTGGAGGTAATGGGAGCGCCCAAACATAAAGATGTTATTCGTCAGAATTGCATGTAATTATAGGGGGTCCTATCATCCTCCACTATGAAGCTCTCTACAATGTGAACACCTAATTCATGAGGAGTCGAATTGTATAGAGCCTCCACATCCAGAGTCACTAACAAAGTCCCCTCTGATATCGAGACACCGTCCAGAGCTCGTAACAGGTCAGAAGTGTCCTGTAGATATGACGTTAGACTTTCAACATAAGGGCGTAGGAAGTCATCCACAAGCACGCTAGCATGTTCGGTTAGACAGCCCCTCCCCGAGACTATGGGACGTCCGGGTTTTTTTTGGGGATGTTTGTGTACCTTGGGTAAGGCATAAAGGGTAGGAGTTTTAGGGTTCTGGACATTGAGAAATTCCCATGTCTTTTTTGTAATTACGCCTTGTTGGTAGCCTAGTTTGATCAGTTTGCCATATTGGGTATTGACATGTCCAATGTTACTTTCTGGAATTTTCCGATACCATTCCTTGTTGTTAAGTAAGTTGAACACCATTTCCTCATACTGTGTAACATCCATTATTACAAGGTTGCCCCCCTTGTCAGCAGGTTTTATCATGATAGCAGTGTTTGATTTTAAGAGTGAGAGCCATCCTACTTTGGAGGACCGGGAATTTATTGGATTTAAGTTTGTACTCTTTGGCTGAGTATGGAGTGCGGGAGCTACCCAATAGATTAGCCCCAGAGAAATCTGGGCTTGTGTCAGATGACAATAATAGAGCTTCTTCAAGGTCTGTTTCCTCTATTTGTCCTTCATCCCACAGCTCCATCAATTCCTCAATAGCTTTAACCTCCGAGAGGCTCAGTCCCTTCAAGGGTATGGTTTCAAGCTGCTGTGGATTTTGCACAGGAGCTTGAGATTTATCAAAAATTACTTTGAACATTAGTTTACGAGCAAACAGATGAAGATCCTTCACCAATTCAAAAGTGTCAATAGATTGTGTCGGACAGAAGGAAAGGCCAACTTTCAATACAGAGACCTGGGCTTCCATTAATGAAGTAGAGGATAAATTAATTACTTCGAGGTAATCTTGGTCTGCCTCGAAGGATTGGAAATGTGATCTGGTGCTTTCTGAACAGGTTGGGACAAAATGGGGGCCGTGCGAAAACCCGACTCAGAAGTGGCAGCGGCCCACCCCCCATCTGATTGGAGGGTAACCAGCCCCCGGGACTTTTAAACGGTACCGGTTCTAAAGGCCGGAAAGTCACATGCCAATGATAAAATAAATACAGTTTTATTTGGAATACACATACATGATAAAAAAGCAATATAATGGAAAATATATAAATGTATATATCAAATGACTGGAGTACAGAAGGTGGTGCATAATCACAAATGACAATACATGTTACCAATTTTGTACAGAGACATGCTGCATTTTTCTCTACATGTTTCGCTCTCTTGAGCTTCTTCAGGATGTTGCAGCATTTACAATTAAAATACTGAAAAAATAAAGTAATAAAATAAATGAATTACCAATTAATACTTGACAATTTTTATCAGGCAGACCTAATACAGTCTGATTAGTGTCTATAAATCAAGTTTGTTGGTTTAGAAAATAGTTTTTAATCAGGAAGTTTTATTAGAATTGTCAATTCAAGGACATATATTATTGGTAAAAATAAAGAATATGTACTGATATATTAGAAAAATATATGTATAAATATATACATTTCCTATTTACCTTTGGAAAGGTATACTTTGAACTCTATACTCTGGGACAACTCTTATTTGAGCTTTGTATAATTTTTATTAATACAAAAGCTCATTCAGCTATATTTGGGACCTCTTTTTTGGTCTCTTTAACCACTTCCCACCCGGCCACTGCATATAAGTGGCCGGGTGGGAGCTCTCTACTCCTGACAGGACCTTCCTGAACGTCCTGTCAAAGTAGCGGGATCGCGCGGGCTCGCTCCCGCGCAGCTGCGCGATCCCGATGCGGGCGTGTCCCCCGCACACGCCGCATCTCGGATCGGCAGGAGGGCAATGTAATTTGCCCTCCTGATCCACACGATGGCTGTGTCTAATCACAGCCATCGTAACGAAAACAAAGGGGGATGGGTGGCAGATAAACGGTGATCGCGCCGCCACGTGCCCACGCAACGGCGCGATCCCGATCTGCCTGAGACCCCCGGAGACTGCAGAGCGGTATACAACAGGAGGGCCATGTGATTGGCCCTCCTGATCACATGACGACTGTGTCCAATCACAGTCGTCATTTAATGTAAATAGAGAGCGGTTGTAACTGCTCTGATCTCTTCCTCTCCTCACACAGAACCTGTCAGTGAGGAGAGGAAGAGAAATCTGTGCTTCAGCCGGGAAGATCAGTGAGTTTATAGCTGTTTGTCTGCTGTTTACCCACTGATCACCCAGCTAGTGTCCCCCAAAACACAGTGTCCCCAAAAACACAGTGTCCCCAAAAACACCTGTCATACAGAACAGCGGGCACATCTGTCCGCCAACAGCGGGCACATCAGCCCGCCATCTAACACATCAGCTGCCCGCCATCACCAGGCGCATCTGCCCGCCATCACCAGGCGCATCTGCCCGCCATCACCAGGTGCATCTGCCGCCATCACCAGGCGCATCTGACCGCCATCACCAGCCGCATCTGACCGCCATCACCAGGCGCATCTGCCCGCCATCACCAGGCGCCTCTGCCGCCATCACCAGGCGCATCTGCCCGCCATCACCTGCCGCATCTGCCCGCCATCACCTGCCGCATCTAACCGCCATCACCAGGCGCATCGGCCCGCCATCACCAGTCGCATCTGCCCGCCATCACCAGGCGCATCTGCCCGCCATCACCTGCCTCATCTGACCGCCATCACCAGGCGCATCTGACCGCCATCACCAGGCGCATCTGACCACCATCACCTGCCGCATCTGACAGCCATCACCAGGCGCATCTGCCCGCTATCACCAGGCGCATCTGCCCGCCATCACCTGCCCCATCTGACCGCCATCACCAGGCGCATCTGACCGCCATCACCAGGCGCATCTGACCGACATCACCAGGCGCATCTGACCGCCATCACCTGCCGCATCTGACCGCCATCACCAGGCGCATCTGACCGCCATCACCAGGCGCGTCGGCCCGCCATCACCAGGCGCATCTGCCCGCCATCACCAGGCGCATCTGCCCGCCATCACCAGGCGTATCTGCCCGCCATCACCAGGCGCATCTGCCGCCATCACCAGGCACATCTGACGCCCGCCATCAGGCACATCTGACGCCCGCCATCAGGCATATCTGACGCCCGCCATCAGGCACATCTTACGCCCGCCATCAGGCACAACTGACGCCCGCCATCTGACATCTCCCGCCCGCCATCTGACATCTCCCGTCCGCCATCTGACATCTTACGCCCGCCATCAGGCACATCTGACGCCCACCATCAGGCACATCTGACGCCCGCCATCAGGCACAACTGACGCCCGCCATCTGACATCTCCCGCCCGCCATCTGACATCTTCCGCCCGCCATCTGACATCTGCCCGTCAACATGACTAAAAGGTCGTGCAGCGCAGAGGAGGCTTTCCAGATGCTCCAGAGTATGTCGGACGAGAGTAGCGGGGAACTCTCTCCGTCAGACTCGGATAGCGATTATGAGCCAGTGGAAAGCAGTGGCTCCGGGATGGAAACTGTGGAAGACAGAATCCTAACAAGGAGAAACGGGAGAAATGAGCAGGCGCAGACATCCAACAGCAGCGCACCACTCCAGGATGATATGCAGGCATCCACCAGCAGCGCAGCACTCCGGGATAGGCAGGCATCCACCAGCAGTTCTGCAACCTTTCTTGAAGATAGGCCAGATACTAGCAACGGAGTATCCCATCAACGAGGCAGTGCCCATACTAGCCTTCCAGATGTTCTACTGTATCCAACATGGCTGCCCGATACGTCAGTAGAACCTGTAATTCCCCTTTTTACATCCCAGCCAGGCCCTCAGATACAGACGGAAAATGTAACAACACTTTATTATTTTCATTTATTTTTAACCAATGATCTCCTAACCGACATTGTGGAGCAATGTAATCTATATGCCAGCCAACATATGGCCAACAATCCAAGTTCTTCCTATGCCCGTCCTTTTTTTTGGAAACCCCTCACCATGGAAGAATTTAACATTTTCCTTAGCCTAACCCTGAACATGGGGCTAACAAAAAAAATGAAGTCCATTCCTACTGGTCTACCCAACCTATCCACCACATGCCGGTCTATTCATCAATTATGCCCAGAAACCGTTATGGGATGATCATGAGATTTTTACATTTCAATAACAATGCCCAATGCCTCCCTCGAAATCATCCCAGTTATGATAAATTATTCAAAATTCGGCCCCTAATCAATTTTTTTTCCACCAGTTTCAAGCAGATGTTTACCCCTGATAAAAATATTTGTGTGGATGAATCCTTATTACACTTCACTGGACGACTTGGAATACAACAATACATGCCCAGTAAAAGAGCCAGACGTGGGGTAAAATTTTATAAGGCGTGTGACAGGGCCACGGGTTACACATATGACTTTATAATTTATGAGGGAAAAGACCGACAGCTAAACCCCCCTGGATGCCCTACCTACATGGGAACAAGTGGCAAAATTGTCTGGCAGCTGATCCAACCATTGCTTGGGAAAGGTTACCACCTATATGTAGACAATTTCTACACAAGTCTCCCACTTTTCCGCCATCTATACCTAAAGCAGACTGTGGCCTGTGGGACAGCATGGACCAACCGCAAAGGCTTCCCACAGATATTGGTCACCAAGAAATTAAAACAGGGTGAAATGGCCAGTATACGGACTGACGAGGTACTAGCGGTGAAGTGGAGAGATAAAAAAAGAGATGTCTACATCCTTTCCACAATACACAATGACACCTTGGTGGAACTGCAGAGAAGAAAAGGCCCCATCCAGAAGCCAAAATGTATCCACGAGTATAACTTATACATGGGGGGGTGGATATGAATGACCAGATGATGCAGCCCTACTTGGCCACCAGGAGATCACTGTTTTGGTACAAGAAAGTCACCATTTATTTGATGCAGAGCACCCAAAGTTCCCTGACCCTATCTAAGATTCCGAGAAGATGTTATCACAGCCCTTGTCTATCCCCATGGCAAACCCACTCAACTAATTCGCTCTTATGCAGTAGCCAGACTCCATGAAAGGCACTTTCTCGACATCCTCCCTCCTACCCAAACAGGTCGCAAACCCCCAAACAAATGCCGTGTGTGTACAAGTAGAGGAATTCGCCGCGACACCCGATACTACTGTCCAGACTGTCCCTCCCAGCCAGGCCTCTGCATTGGAACTTGCTATCGAAGCTATCATACTTCACTACACTATTAGTAAAGTGAAGATGATTTCTTTCCAGTTTCCACTTTCTGCCATTTCTGTGTATGACCCGGACTGTTAAATGACTATGCCTCTGCCAAACATGTTTCTGCCTTCAACGTGAATTGACCTCGGCCTGTTAAATGACCATGCTTTTTGCCTGCCTCCTGAACTGATCATTTGCCCTGCCACTGTACAGCACAGGGGTCTCACATGTGAGGGGCTCCAGAAAAAGTTTTCCGAGTGGAGAAAACATTTTTCTCCAGGTTTTTCGTTTTCTCGGATTAGGGTCTGGAGACTCGGAGGCTTCGTAGAGATTTGGGTGGGAAGAAGCCTCTACCCCTGTCCTCAGGTCTTACCTGACCAAGGCCCAATGTACAAAGTGCCGCCTGCTGCCATCTGAACTGGCCCTGCCTTTGCCTGCCACCTGAACTGGCCATGCCTGTGCCTGCCACCTGAACTGGACATGCCTATGCCTGAACTGCCTGTTAAACCTTGGACTGTTCTGAACCATGTTCATAATTTTCCATATCTGTCTGCTGCCTGGACAATTCCTGGACATTTCCTTTGGCTGTCTTGAAAATGCTTTGACTGCTCTGAAACGGTGTCCCTGCCTGCTAAAACCACAGATGAGCCTTTTTTTTACCCTTTGCTCAGCAGAATGTATTTTGGGGTGTAATTCTTGGTGTGTACATGCTATATGTTAGAAGCCTGAAGGTGGTACTTGTATGTTGGGCTTCTGTATGCGGCCAGGCTGTGGAAAAGTCTAACACATGGGGTATCGCCATACTCAGGACGAGTAGCAGAATGTATTTTGGGGTGTCATTTTGGCTATGTACATGTTATGTGTTAGAAAGATCTTTCAAATTGACAACTTTGTGAAAAAAAAATAGGTTTTTATTTTCTTAACCCATTTTCCAAAAACTTGTGGAAAGAAATTACATGTTCAAAAGACTCATTATGCCTCATAGAATATACATTAGGTTGTTTTCTTTCCAAAATGGGGTCACTTTGTGGGTAATTCCATTGTCCTGGTGCTCCAGGGCCTTCAAAAATGTAATAGGTACTCAGGAAATGAAATGTGTAATTTATGCCTTTAGAACGCCTGATGGGCCTCTGTATGTGGCCAGGCTGTGTAAAAGTCTGACACATAGGGTATCTCCATACTCAGGACGAATAGCAGAATGTATTTTGGGGTGTAATTGCAATTATTCCTGCACCATGTGTGAGAAATAACTTGTAAATATGATAATTTAGTGAAGAAAAAAAATATATATATATTTCTTAATTTTCCAAAGCATTGTGGGGGAAAAATTGCAACTTCAAAAAATTCACAATGCCTCTTACTAAATACCGCAGACTGTCTTCTTTCCAAAAAGGGGTCATTTGGGGGGTTATTGTACTGTCCTGACATTTTAGGGCCTCAAGAACTGAGATAGGCCATCAGTGCATTAGGATTGATACATTTTCAATAATGCATAGCATGGCTTGTAGGCTCTATAACTTTCACACAAACCAATGATCATACACTTATCAGGATTTTTTTTACCAAAGACGTAGTAGAATACATTTTGGCCTAAATTTTTGCCAAAATTTGATTTTTTTGGTTTCTTTTAAAAGAGAAAGTAGAATTATTATTTTTTTCAAAATATTCGCTCTTTTTTCGCTTATATTACAAAAAATAATAAATGAAGTGGTGAATAAATACCACCAAAAGAAAGCTCTATTTGTGTGAACAAAATGATAAAAAATTCATTTGGTTACAGTGTAGCATGACTGAGTAATTGTCATTCAAAGTGAGAGAGCACTGAAAGCTGAAAATTGGTCTGGGAAGGAAGGGGGTTTAAGTGTCCTGTATTGAGGTGGTTAAATAGATATTACATGCTTACACAAAACCCTTTTGCCTTTAACCCATACAGGCTACTTGTCTATTCAGAGGCAGAGGCGGCTCTTTAATTAGGCAAATTAGGCGATTGCCTTAGGCCTCGCCTACAGAAAGGGCCTCGCCGTCGCGCAATTGCCTAATTTGCCTTTCAGGTGTTGTGCTGCTGTTGTGTACAGTGTGGGACACTGGGACTGGGACTCGCAAGCGGCAGGGGGAGTGGGCGGCGGGCAAGCTGCACACAGCTGTGGTGCAGAGTGAGCTGATCCATCTCCGCGCTCCGCGTTGGTGGATGAGGGGGGGGAGATAACAGTAATGTCCACAGTCACTCGACATGGTGCTGGATGGTGTGGGCATGGTCAGTCTGCCTGCGTCCAATAGCAGGCTCCACTGCTGCAGGGCCGTCCTCCGTGTCCTAGCCCTTCCCCTAAAGTCGGAAACGGTGGCCCCAGTGCATGGCGGGAATTGTAGTTCTCCCACAGAGCACAGGCACACAGACTTCAACATGGCCGTCTGGTGCCTGTGCTCTGCAGAGACTACAACTCCCAGATTGCACTGCAGGGCAGAGAGAGACCATTGTGTGTTGCTTCTCTAAATCCTGCTACCTTTAGTCACCAAGGCGAGGAGCAGGGGTAGGTAGTGTCTATAACTGTAAAAAAAAAATATATATATAAAATGTAAATTGTACTTGCTCCAATGTAATGTCAAGTTAGAATACAGCATTGACTTAGCCGAAAGCACAATATTTTATATATATATATATATATATATATATATATATATATATATATATATATATATATATTATAGTGCATATATACATATATATATATATATATATATATATATATATATATATATATATATATATATATATATATATATATATAATATAGTGCATATATATATATATATATATATATATATATATATATATATATTATAGTGCATATATATAAAATATAGTGCGTATATATATATATATATATATATATATAGTGCATATATATATATATATATATATATAACTACAACAATGCACCCCCAAGTCAAAGACTATATTATCTCTGCATGGGCTTTAGGTCATATTATCAATTCTTGGAGTAGCTTCTTCATTTATGGCAAAGTGCTTCTTTTCTCAAATTAATAATAGTTCATGTATCATGTACAGTTTTATTTTCCCATATTGTAAAAATAACTTGTCATCTGCTTTACTGAGGTTTTGGTTTGCCTGGATCAATAGGATTAAAATAGTTCCACCATACTGAAGGTTGGTTCTCTTATTCTCTTTGGACCTTAGTAGCTTTTGATGGCACAGTGGCTTTGTTTGATTGGCACAGTGGCTGCGTTTGATGGGCACAGTGGCTGCGTTTGATGGGCACAGTGGCTGCGTTTGATGGGCACAGTGGCTGCATTTGATGGGCACAGTGGCTGCATTTGATGACACAGTGGCTGCGTTTTGATGGGCACAGTGGCTGCGTTTGATGGCACAGTTTGTTTGCACCCCCCCAAAAATTTTGAGCGCCAGCCACCACTGGATGGGATCATCATTGTGCCCTTCTCCTTACTTGTTGAATGACAGGCTGAGGGCATGTACATTCCAGTTGAATGCCATTTAATGAGGCTGGCTGTTGTTCAAACTGGAGGGCTTATTTTATTTTTAATTTTAATTATTTTAATTATTTATCTTGCTGCTTATCTTGCTCATTCTGCTTTCAAAATTAACGCCAGGCAAACATCTATTCACACACATATGTGAAATGTTTCCTCTACCAAAAGATTTATAATTCTATGCAGATATTTTTGTGATTCATATTCCTCTGCCAGACAGTACACCCAGAATGGTGTGACAGTACCACCTTCTCTATTACAGTTAAGTAATACAGCAGTGTTACCCTCTCCATAAACCTGCTGACGATGAAGAAGCATTAGACAGTTAAAGCGGTTCTTCACCCTAAAGGGGAAGTTCCGCTAGTATTATCCCTCCCCCCCTCCGGTGCCACAATCGGCACCTTTCGGGGGGGAGGGGGGTGCAGTTACCTGGATAATCCAGGTATCTGCACCCACTTCTGGCCAGACCGCCGCATGGCTCCGCCCACCCCCGCATGGCTCCCCCCCCCCCGTTGTGTTCTGGGAAACACACAGTTCCCAGAGACACAGCGGGGGACCATAAGAGAAGCGCAGCGCAACTCGCGCATGCGCAGTAGGGAACCGGGCAGTGAAGCCCTTATGCTTCACTTCCCGATTCCCTGACAGAGGATGGCGGCGGTGGCTGCAGCGAGACGAGCGATCGCTCGTTATCTGCCGCCGACATCGCTGGAACCTGGGACAGGTAAGTGTGATATTATTAAAAGTCAGCAGCTGCAATATTAGTAGCTGCTGGCTTTTAATATTTTTTTTTTAGGTGCAGCTCCTCTTTAAGTTATCAATTATGCTAATTCTGTTGTTATCATGGCTGCGCAGTCTCTGACCATCTCCTGTATCATTGTCCACACAATCTCTGACCATTTCCTGTATCATTGTCCGCACAGTCTCTGACCGTCTCCTGTATCATTGTCCACACAGTCTCTGACCGTCTCCTGTATCATTGTCCGCACAGTCTCTGACCATCGCCTGTATCATTGTCCGCACAGTCTCTGACCATCGCCT
Source organism: Lithobates pipiens (assembly GCF_037356315.1). Lineage (NCBI taxonomy): Eukaryota > Metazoa > Chordata > Amphibia > Anura > Ranidae > Lithobates > Lithobates pipiens. The sequence continues at coordinate 173,783,891 of NW_027507903.1, forward strand.
GTATCATTGTCTGCACAGTCTTTGACCATCTCCTATATCATGGCCGCACAGTCTCTGATTATCCCTGTATCATGGCCACACAGTCTCTGACCGTCTCCTGTATCATTGTCCGCACAGTCTCTGACCGTCTCCTGTATCATTGTCCGCACAGTCTCTGTTCGTCTCCTGTATCATTGATCGCACAGTCTGACCGTCTCCTGTACCATTGTCTGCACAGTCTCTGACCATATCCTGTATCATTTTCCGCGCAGTCTCTGACCATCACCTGCATCTTTGTGGTGTGATTGTCTTTCAGCACCCTGTCTGTGGCTCCAACTTTTCATACCGTGTTAGCCAGGTAAGAGTTTGCTTGTCATTACCATAATAAAACTCCTGTATCACTGTCGGCACAGTCTCTGACCGTCTCCTGTATCACTGTCAGCACAGTCTCTGACCGTCTCCTGTATCATGGCTGCACAGTCTCTGACCGTCTCCTGTATCATGGCCGCACAGTCTCTGACCATCTCCTGTACCATTGTCCGCACAGTCTCTGACCGTCTCCTGTATCATTGGCTGCACAGTCTCTGACCATATCCTGTATCATTGCTGCACAGTCTCTGACTGTCTCCTGTATCATGGCTGCACAGTCTCTGACCGTCTCCTGTATCATGGCCACACACAGTCTGTAACCGTCTCCTGTATTATGGCCGCACACAGTCTCTGACCATCTCCTATATCATTGTCCACACGCAGGCTCTGACCATCTCCTGTATCATTTTCCGCAGTCTATGACCATCTCCTGCATGAATTCACATTTACGAGACAGCACAGAGCATAATAAGCAGGCAGCTGCACAATTTGATCTATATCTGTGTGCGTGTAACATATATATTTATTTATATATATATATATATATATATATATATACAGTGGTGTGAAAAAGTGTTTGCCCCCTTCCTCATTTCCTGTTCCTTTGCATGTTTGTCACACTTAAGTGTTTCGGAACATCAAACCAATTTAAACAATAGTCAAGGACAACACAAGTAAACACAAAATGCAATTTTTAAATGAAGGTGTTTATTATTAAAGGTGAAAAAAAATCCAAACCATCATGGCCCTGTGTGAAAAAGTGATTGCCCCCTAAACCTAATAACTGGTTGGGCCAACCTTAGCAGCAACAACTGCAACCAAGCGTTTGCGATAACGTGCAATGAGGCTTTTACAGCGTCCTGGAGGAATTTTGGCCCACTCATCTTTGCAGAATTGTCCTAATTCAGTTACATTAGAGGGTTTTCGAGCATGAACGGCCTTTTTAAGGTCATACCACAACATCTCAATAGGATTCAGGTCAGGACTTTGGCTAGGCCACTCCAAAGTCTTCATTTTGTTTTTCTTCAGCCATTCGGTGGTGGACTTGCTGGTGTGTTTAGGATCATTGTCCTGCTGCAGAACCCAAGTTCGTTTCAGCTTGAGTACACGAACAGATGGTCAGACATTCTCCTTCAGGATCTCTTGGTAGACAGCAGAATTCATAGTTCCTTTTATCACGGCAAGTCTTCCAGGTCCTGAAGCAGCAAAACAGCCCCAGACCATCGCACTACCACCACCATATTTTACTGTTGGTATAATGCTCTTTTTATGAAATGCAGTGTTCCTTCTACGCCAGATATACTTGGACACACACCTTCCAAAGAGTTCCATTTTTGTCTCATCGGTCCACAGAATGTTGTCCCAAAAGTCTTGGGGATCATCAAGATGTGTTGTGGAGAAATTGAGACAAGCTTTGATGTTCTTTTTGCTCAGCAGTGGTTTTCTCCTTGGAACTCTGCCATGCAGGCCATTTTTGCCCAGTCTTTTCCTGATGGTGGAGGCATGAACGCTGACCTTAACTGAGGCAAGTGAGGCCTGCAGTTCCTTGGACGTTGTTGTGGGGTCTTTTGTGACCTCTTGGATGAGTCGTCGCTGCGCTCTTGGGGTAATTTTGGGTGGCCGGCCACTCCTGGGAAGGTTCACCACTGTTCCATGTCTTCGCCATTTGTGGATAATGGCTCTCACTGTGGTTCGCTGGATTCCCAAAGCTTTGGAAATGGCTTTATAACCCTTTCCAGACTGATAGATCTCAATTACTTTCTTTCTCAATTGTTCCTGAATTTCTTTGGGTCTCGGCATGATGTGTAGCTTTTAAGGATCTTCTGGTGGACCTTACTGTGTCAAGCAGCTCCTATTTAAGTGATGCCTTGATTGTGAACAGGTGTGGCAATAATCAGGCCTGGGTGTGGCTAGAGAAATTGAACTCAGGTGTGGACAACCACAGTTATAGTATGTTTTAACAAGGTGGGCAATCACTTTTTCACACAGGGCCATGATGGTTTGGATTTTTTTCACCTTTAATAATAAACACCTTCATTTACAAATTGCATTTTGTGTTTACTTGTGTTGTCCTTGACTATTGTTTAAATTGGTTTGATGTTCCGAAACACTTAAGTGTGACAAACATGCAAAGGAACAGGAAATGAGGAAGGGGGCAAACACTTTTTCACACCACTGTATATATATTTATATATATATATATATATATTTATATATATATATTTATATATATATATATATATATATATATATATATATATATATATACACCAACCCACCATATGTTTACTATTTGATTAAAGAATAATTGGTTAGACAAATTTATAGAAACTGTGAATTCATAGTTCATAGGATTTAAGTTAATATATGCACATTTATACAGTTAATTTTTATCGTTTTTATAATATTTTTCCCATTATGGGCGTGAATGGGGCCTCATGTCTAATGCCGCGTACACACGAGCGGACTGTATGGCGTACTTAGTCCGTCGAAACACATTTCAGCGGACAATCCGCTCGTGTGTGGGCTTCAGCGGACTTTTTCAGCGTGCAGTCCGGCGTACTAAGTATTTCGGTTTTTTCGAAATTCTGTCCGTTGTACTTTGGTTTCAGCGGACAGTACAGTCGTCAGTATGCTAGTTCGACGGACTAAGAATGGCGCATGCCCAGAAAGGATTTACATGGCGGAAGGGTGCTTTGCTGTGTCTTGGACTTCCTATTTCTAGTCCCGTCGTACGTGCTGTACACGTCATCGCGCAAGCTTTCGACGGACTGTTTGTGCATCCGTGTGTGGTCAAGTCCGTTCAGTGGAAAGTATGACAGGACTGTCCGTCGGATTGTATGACAAACTAAGTATGCCATACAGTCCGCTCGTGTGTACGTGGCATAAGTTTTGCCTAAGGCCTCACAAAGTCTAGAGCCGCCTCTGTTCAGAGGACCCAATTCTAAGCCCAATCTGACAACACCCAGACTTCCCAAAAGGGCACACTGCCCTCTATAGCCAGTATTGGCTCTATACACCCATACTTTTGTTACTCTCCAGGTATGTTATATGATTAATATCTGCCTTTCTGAGACACAATCTCCATACCTAAATTTACACTCCTCGTTCATTCTATAATTTATCTCGGGCCTCTACAGACTGTTGGGGACTACTGGGGCTCCTCGTTGGCGTAGCTTTATTTGGGTTTTCCCTACTTAAAAGACGGTGTGACAGATTTCTTAATAAGCATGGAGTTATGACCCACTTTGGTAAGATGGCTATTGTTTGTATTGTATTTAATTTACTGTGTTTCTGGTAAAATGGCTATTGTGTGTATTCGATCTACTATGCTTTGCTTAGTATTTAAATAGGAAATGTATATATTTATACATATATTTTTCTAATAATCAGTACATATTCTTTATTTTTACCAATAATATATGTCCTTGAATTGACAATTCTAATAAAACTTCCTGATTAAAAACTGTTTTCTAAACCAACAAACTTGATTTATAGACACTAATCAGACTGTATTATGTCTGCCTGATAAAAATTGTCAAGTATTAATTGGTAATTCATTTATTTTATTACTTTATTTTTTCAGTATTTTAATTGTAAATGCTGCAGCATCCTGAAGAAGCTCAAGAGAGCGAAACATGTAGAGAAAAATACAGCATATCTCTGTACAAAATTGGTAACATGTATGGTCATTTGTGATTATGCACCACCTTCTGTACTCCAGTCATTTGATATATACATTTATATATTTTCCATTATATTGCTTTTTTATCATGTATGTGTATTCCAAATAAAACTGTATTTATTTTATCATTGGCATGTGACTTTCCTGCCTTTAGAACCGGTACCGTTTAAAAGTCCCGGGGGTTGGTTACCCTCCAGCCCCTTTATCCCTTCCCTCCTATCTTTAAAAGTTATACTCTGGGATGTGGTACCATTTTATTTTTGATCAATTCATCTAATCTTTTTTTTGTATCCTGCAGATGGCTTTATTAGAGAACAACAGCAATAAAGGGTAGATACAGGTGCATACTGTGCTGTGCTGGAGGCACAAAACACCCACTAACTCCTGCAGATGCCTTCTTTATTATAGAACACCAGCAATAAAGGGTAGATATAGGTGTATACTGTGCTGTGCTGGAGGCACAAAACACCCACTAACTCCTGCAGATGCCTTTATTATAGAACACCAGCAATAAAGGGTAGATACAGGTGTATATTGTGCTGTGCTGGAAGCACACAACACCCACTAACTCCTGCAGATGCCTTTATTATAGAACACCAGCAATAAAGGGTAGATATAGGTGTATACTGTGCTGTGCTTGAGGCACAAAACACCCACTAACTCCTGCAGATGCCTTTATTATAGAACAACAGCAATAAAGGGTAGATACAGGTGTATACTGCGCTGGAGGCACATAACACCCACTAACTCCGGCAGATGGCTCTATTAGAGAACAGCAATAAAGGCTAGATACAGGTGTATATTGTGCTGTGCTGGAGGTACACAACACCCACTAACTCCTGCAGATGGCTGTATTAGAGAACAACAGCAATAAAGGGTAGATACAGGTGTATACTGTGCTGTGCTGGAGGCACACAACACCAACTAACTCCTGCAGATGGCTGTATTAGAGAACACCAGCAATAAAGGGTAGATATAGGTGTATATTGCACTGGAGGCACACAACAACCACTAACTCCTGCAGATGGCTCTATTAGAAAACAGCAATAAAGGGTAGATACAGGTGTAGGGATGAGCCGAACACCCCTCGGGTCGGTTCGTACCAGAACTTTCGAACGGACCCCAAATTCGTACGAACGTTAGAACCCCATTGAAGTCTATGGGACTCGAACGTTCGAAATAAAAGGTGTTAATTTTAACGGCTAATATGCAAGATACTGTCCTAAAAAGGGTTTGGGGACCTGGCTCCTGCCCCAGGGGATATGGGTCAATGCAAAAAAAACTTTTAAAAACGGCCGTTTTGGCGGGAGCACTGATTTTAATGACGATTAAAGTGAAAAAAAAGTGAAATATTCCTTTAAATATCGTGCCTGGGGGGTGTCTGTATTATGCCTGTGAAGTGCCACGTGTTTCCCGTGTTTAGAACAGTCCCTGCACAAAATGACATTTAACAGAAATAACGTCATTTAAAGCTGCTTGCGGTTTTAATGTTATATCTGGTTCCTGCAATATGCAATAATTGAGAAAAATGGCATGGGTAGCCCTCCCTGCCCATTACCAGCCCCTTTGGGTCTTGTACGCATATTAAGGGGAACCCCGTAACCATATTAAAAAAAGGAAATACGTGTGGCCCCCAGGCCCTATATACTCAGAACAGCAGTATACAGCGGTGCAAACAAGACAGGGACTGTGTAGGTTTGTTGTGTTAAGTTGAATCTGTTTGTAATTTTCAACTGGTACATTTTTAAAGTGTAGCTCCAGTCAAAAAAACTATTTTTAAGCTTTTTGGAAAACATAGGGAAGGGTTATCACCCCTGTATAATTTGTTTTGCCATCCGTCTTTTTCAGAGCACGCAGACAGCACGCACAATCTCCTACCGCTGACTGCAAGCTCTATTTAAAACGAGCAAGTTAGTTAGCTATATAGGTGGATATAGCGGTGTATACTGCGTTCAGAGCACGCAGACAGCATGCACAATCTCCTAACACTGACTGAAAGCTCTATTTAAAACGAGCAAGATATTTAGCTATATAGGTGGATATAGCAGTGTATACTGCGTTCAGAGCACGCAGACAGCATGCACAATCTCCTAACACTGACTGAAAGCTCTATTTAAAACGAGCAAGATATTTAGCTATATAGGTGGATATAGCGGTGTATACTGCATTCAGAGCACGCAGACAGCACGCACAATCTCCTAACACTGACTGACAGCTCTATTTAAAACGAGAAAGATATTTAGCTGTATAGGTGGATATAGCAGTGTATACTGGGTTCAGAGCATGCAGACAGCACTCACAATCTCCTAACACTGACTGAAAGCTCTATTATAAAAGATAGATTATCGCTAGATATATAGGTGAATATAGCGGTGTATACTGCGGTCAGGGCACGCAGACAACAACCACTACAGAAGAGCAAGAACGAAAAATCGGCCGATAACGATCAGTGTATACTGTGTTGAAGGTACACAGAACACCCACTAACTGCTACAGATGCCAACACACTGGCGGCCTTATATAGTGTGGGGCGTGTACTACACAGCCTGAGCTATGATTGGCCACAGGCATCCTGCCTGTGGCCAATCATGGCTCTCCTCGCTGCCGGCACTGTGATTGGCCAAGCATGTGGGGTCACAGTGCATGCTTGGCCAATCATGAGCCAGCAATGCACTACGCCATCGCAGTGCATTGTGGGCCGTGAGCGCCACACGAATTTGGTGCGAACGGCCCATAACGTTCGGAATTCGCCGAACGGGCGAACAGCCAATGTTCGAGTCGAACGTATGTTCGACTCGAACACGAAGCTCATCCCTATACAGGTGTATACTGCGCTGGAGGCACACAACACCCACTAACTCCTGCATATGGTTCTTTTAGAGAACAAGAGCAATAAAGGGTAGATACAGGTGTGTACTGCGCTGGAGGCACACAACACCACTAACTCCTGCAGATACCTTTATTATAGAAGAACAGCAATAAAGGGTAGATACAGGTGTATACTGTGCTGAAGGCACACAAAACCCACTAACTCCCGCAGCTGGCTCTATTAGAGAACATCAATAAAGGGTAGATACAGGTGTATACTGCGCTGGAGGCACTCAACACTCACTAACTCCTGAAGATGGCTCTATTAGAGAACAGCAATAAAGGGTAGACCTTATATATATAGGCCTTATATAGTGTGGGGCGTGTACTAAACACCCTGAGCTATAATTGGCCACAGGCATCCTGCCTGTAGCCAATTATGGCTCTCCTTTCTCGACTCGAACATCAAGCTCATCCCTATTCTCCAGACTAGCTAGTAATGTAGGCCTGACTGACTGAGCCAGGCCTAAAGCAAATAGCCTTCACAGTCAGGGACCGTGGACCCCTATGGTGTAGCGAAAATAAAATAGTAAGTTCTGGCACTAACAACAAAATTTTACTAAAGCGCAAAAAATGGAATCCAGCAAAAAATGCAACCCTTGAAAAAGTCACGTGACAGTGACGTAACGCATAGGCAGAGCCTGTGACAGACGCACGAGCCTTCCCAGAGTGTTCAACGGCGGTGTCTTACCTCAGTCTATTGGCAGTGCTTGGTATTCCCTGCCTATGTGAGTGCATATGATTAATGTCCTCTAGCCGTTTGCCTTTTGCAGCACTGTACAATGATAGCCTTCACATTTTGTTTCCTGCAAGCCTCCATGAGATAGTCAAAGCAGCTGTAGTAGAGTGTTTGATCCTCTTCGCTAGGCATGTCTGACTATTAAGTATTGAAGATAATCTGTTTGCCTAAATACTCTAAAATGCTCAGGAGTCAGCTAGATGTATATATTTCGTTTTTAGAATTTTTTTATAGATATTTATTTTAGTAAAAAAGTAATTATATATATTTGCTCTTCTTTTGTTTATAGCGCAAAAAAAAAAAACCCACAGAGGTGATGAAATATTACCAAAAGAAAGCTCTATTTGTGGTTAAAAAAGGACGTAATTTTGTTTGGGTACAGTGTTGCACGACCACGCAATTGTCAGTTAAATTGACGCAGTGCTGTATCACAAAAAATCACCTGGTCTTTAACCGCTTGCCGACCAGCGCATGCCGATTTACATCAGCAGAATGCCACTGTTAGGCAAAAGGGCGTACAGGTACGTCCCCTTTAAGAAGCGGTGTCTCTCGATGTCTGCCAGGTGCCCGTGATTGTGTCACGGAGAGGAAGAAAGGGGAGATGCTTTTATTTTGTAAATAAAGCATTTCCCCGTTCTACCTAGTGACAGGACAGTGAACACAACTCTCTGTCATCGAGAACAGTGATCACTAGCCTGTGCGTTGAAGCCCACCCCCCCCCCCCCCCCACAGTTAGAATCACTCCCTAGGACACATTTAACCCCTTCACCGCCCCCTAGTGGTTAACCCCTTTACTGCCAATGTCATTTACACAGTAATCAATGCATTTTTATAGCACTGATTGCTGTATAAATGACAATGGTCCCAAAATAGTGTCAAAAATGTCTGATATGTCTGCCATAATGCCGCAGTCCCAATAAAAATCGCAGATCGCCGCCATTACTAATATAAAAAAATAATAATAAAAATGCCATAAAACTATCCTCTATTTTGAAGACACTATAACTTTTGTGCAAACCAATCAATATACACTTATTGCAATTTTTTTTTTACCAAAAATATGTAGAAGAATACATATCGCCCTAAACTGAGGAAAAAAACATCTTTTTTATATATATTTTTGGGGGATATTTATGATAGCAAAAAGTAAAAAATATTGCTTTTTTTTTCAAAATTTTTGCTCATTTTTTTGTTTATAGCACAAAAAATAAAAACCGCAGAAGCGATCAAATACCACCAAAAGAAAGGTATATTTGTGAGGAAAAAAGGACGTCAATTTTGTTCAACATAGCACGACCGCGCAATTGTCAGTTAAAGGGACACAGTGTCAAATCGCAAAAAGTGCTCTGGTCATTGAGCAGCCAAATCCTCTGGGGCTGAAGTAGTTAAGGAGCAAATCCTTTCGGTTTAGTGTCATTTGGAGTAAGTTCCACTTTTATCTTTCTGCCAAAGCTGCATTTTGCTATATAGCCACTAAGTGGCAGCCAAGCCTCAAACAATAAAATCATGATATGTGTAAACCAACACATGTAGTGTATTTTTCTCAACAGTGAATACTTGCATTGTTATGTATTGAAACTGTGTTTATCATAAGTGAGTCACAACATTACATGAAGTGTTCCCATCTTATCAGTATATATACATGTAAACTGGCAGCTGATCTTGAGTTTTTCCACATACAGTTTGTGCCCATTTCTAAGCTAAAAGAACAAAAGGAGGATTTACTGACTGTAATTTTTCTTAAAAAAAAAACGTTATTTTTGTTAATGTTCAAGTTTAAGTTTCAACCAATTGACTAATAAGTGGGTGAGACAAACAGAGGGGAAATCGGTGTGCCAAAATCTTGTTTGCTGGGTATTGCCAGATTCATGTGATGGCAGAGACAGGTGTATGCCGTCTACCAATCGGCTAAAAGGCGGGCCGAACAAACAAAGCAGGAAGAGGTGGGAGCAAGGTACTCACTCCTGCAAAGAAGGCTGTCCACTGCCCTCTGAAATGTGATCCACCGCAGATTTATCTTCAGAGGGCAATGCAAATGCAAATAAGCCCTTAGTGCAGAGCAGAGTACTTGTCAAATTGACATAGCTGTTACATAGTTACATAGTTAGTCAGGTTGAAAAAAGACACAAGTCCATCTAGTTCAACCACAAAAATAATAATAATAATAAAAAAATAATAATATCATACAATCCCATATACCCAATTCTTTACCCACAGTTGATCCAGAGGAAGGCAAAAAAAAAAAAAACCCAGCAGAGCATGATCCAATTTGCTAAAGCAGGGGAAAAAATTCCTTCCTGATCCCCCGAGAGGATTTTCCCCGGATCAACTTTACCTATAAATGTTAGTACCCAGTTATATTATGTACACTTAGGAAATAATCCAGGCCTTTCTTAAAGCAATCTACTGAGCTGGCCAGAACCACCTCTGCAGGGAGTCTATTCCACATTTTCATAGCTCTTACTGTGAAGAAACCTTTCCATATTTGGAGATTAAATCTCTTTTCCTCTAGATGTAAAGAGTGCCCCCTTGTCCTCTTTGTTGACTGTAACGTGAATAACTCAACACCAAGTTCACTATATGGATCCCTTATATATTTTTACATGTTGATCATATCCCCCCTTAATCTCCTCTTATCAAGAGTGAATAAATTCAGTTCCTCTAATCTTTCCTCATAGCTAAGCTCCTCCATGCCTCTTATCAGGTTGGTTGCCCTTCTCTACACTTTTGCAGTTCCCCAATATCCTTTATGAGAACTGGTGCCCAAAACTGAACTGCATATTCCAGATGAGGTCTTACTAACGATTTGAACAGGGACAAAATGATATCTCTCTCTCTGGAGTCCATACCTCTCTTAATACAAGAAAGGACTTTGTGAGTGGCGCAACCTTTACTACTGTGGGTCTGCTCACTTTTTGGTGGTCAAAACATGAGGATGCTGTGATGGCTGCATTTGTTTTCTTTTTTACGGCTTTTTTCCCCCCTCTGTTTCCACCTGGTGATCTCACTAGTAATACATCTCCTGTATTAGAGTGCTTACACTATGGGTAGAGGAGAAACAGAGACACCTTTAGACATCAGCATTGTCAGTCTGAAGTGAGGGGGAGTGTTAGATGCACTAGCAGGTTTAGATACACTAACAAATTAAAGACAAACTTTATATGTAGTTACAGCAAACAGTTTTGTAAAATTTGGGATAAAGGTTTTATATAAATTAATAAAAGTTGGCCATTGTAAGCACACCTGCTAGTGTTAAATGGTTTGTCTCAACCCTCTAATTGCTTTATTGCAGTACATTGTGTTCTGTTGAAAAACAACAGACTTACTGGCATCTCCTAAAAGGAAGAAAGCCTAAAAAAGAAAACTGATACAGCCATCACATCTAAGATTTGTTAAACTGCCATTTATAAAATGTTTGTTTTTGGGTTTAATACCGCTTTAAGCAAATTCCTTCTAGCTGCCTCTTGTGTTCCAATTTCCCCACTCTTATGCCCTGTACACACGGTCGGAGAATCCGTCGGAATGCGTCTTATCAGACCGTGTCGTCAGATAATCTGACTGTGTGTGGTATGCATCGGACTGATTCCGTCCAAATCTCCGTCGGACCCAATTTTCCAACATGTTGGAAATATTTCCCGACCAACTGGGCCGGACGGACCTAATCCGATCATGTGTAGAGCATTTTGATCGGACCAAGTGCCACGCATGCTCACATTCAAATTCCGACACGGAAGCGCTCTTTCAGGTAAAACTACTGCTCGTAAGCGATATAGCACATTCGTCACGCTGCAATGTTAAAAATTCATTCATCAAGCGCATTCTCTTGTTCTTTACAATGCTGCAAGAACCAACTTCTTTTGATGCTCATAGTCACACACACTTCTCCCGTAGGGATTTCATTACCGTATATACTCGAGTATAAGCCGAGATTTTCAGCCTCTTTTTTGAGGCTGAAAGTGCCCCCTCGGCTTATACTCGAGTCACCGCTGTCTGACTGCTCGATCAGCGTATCGAGCAGACAGACGGCGGACATTAAAATTCAAAAGCCGCGCCTCCTTCTCCGCCTCCGCCTGTGATAGGCGGAACACTGAATTTCCCAGCAGTCAGTGTTCCGCCTATCACGGACATCCGTTCATTCTCATACTACGGACGAGTATGAGAGGATGTCCGTGATAGGCGGAACACAGGCTGCTGGGAAATTGAGTGTTCCGCCTATCACAGGCGGAGGACGGAGGCGCAGCTTTTGAATCGTAGAATGGCCGCCGAGAAGAGCGGCGATCCATCGGCACGACACGGGACGGAGGAGGCACGGGACAGAGGAGGCACGGGACACCGGAAGGCACGGGACAGAGGAGGCACGGGACAGAGGAGGCTCGGGACGACGGCGGCTCGGGACGAAGGCTTGGGACACAGGTAGGCTGGACACACACACAAGGCTGCACGGACACACACACACACACACACACACACAGGGATGGATGGATGGATACACACACACACACACACACACACACAGGGATGGATGAATACACACACACACACACACACACACACACACACACACACACACAGGGATGGATGGATACACACACAGGGATGGATGGACGGACACACAGGGATGGATGGATGGATGGACACACACACAGGGATGGATGGACGGACACACACACAGGGATGGACGGACACACAGGGATGGACAGCCATGTCTCACCCTCGGCTTATACACGAGTCAATAAGTTTTCCAGTTTTTTGGGGGTAAATTGGGGGCCTCGGCTTATATTCGGGTCGGCCTATACTCGAGTATATACGGTACTCTTTTTTAACCATTTCAGCAATACAATTTTAGTTTGTGTCACATCTACACAATTTTAGATTAGGTTTTTTCTTTTTTGGATGTTTTTGTGGGGGGATTCCCTAAAAATCTCCTTTAAAGACACTTTGCTCATTTCTCCTTATTTTTTATTTTTAATTTTTGTGTAAACTTACAACATTATTCGATTTTTTAGATTATGTTTTTCTTTTTTAATCTACAGGAAGTTGTTTAGTGTTAACACCCCTTGTTATTTATTTCACTTAGTTTTTTGGAAATGTACCTGCCTGCTCACAAATAAACTGGCCTTTTGGAAGGAAAACACATATGCAAGTATTTCATCCAAACAAAAAATACCTTTATTTCGGTGTCAGTAACAGATAAAGAGGGAGGCAGCAATGTTGAAACTGGGGAGATTTGTGAAGCCTTTGGCCCCCAGGGCACACATCAAATATTTCAATGCAAAAATTGGTGGCCTGAGGAATACATATCTGAGGGAGAGAAGTCTGGTCCTGAAGTCCATGATACCCAGAACAGCAGCAGATGACATCTATGTTCCCAGGCTGTGGTACTACAACAGGCTGCATCTTCTGGCAGACCAGACTGAACCCAGGTCATCACACTCTGGTCTTCCTTCCACGCTTCCTTCCAGGCTGTGGTGCTGGAGGTGTGGCAGAAGGAGGAGGAGGAGGAGGAGCAGGGGCATGGGCCAAATGACACAAGTGTGTTTCTGGTGTCATTTGGCCCAACAGACCCGTGTTGAGGGTTTGGAGAATAACCTGCTCACACAAGATCTGTTGCCCCTGCTCCATTTTCTCAAGCTTGCATACAACCAAGGCGGCCAAGGCCTCTTGGTAGGTTGGTTTTGCTTGGAGTGCCGCAGAAGCCTCACCAATCAGCCTCAGGGCCGACTCCTCTTCTGCGTGGAAGGCGGAGGGGGGGGACCTTGCATTTGGTGAGGCTCCTTTGGCTGCCCACCGCCTGGCTGCCGCTTACCCCCGCCTCCTCCTGGCTGACACTTTCCACAGCCACCTCCTGGCTGCTGAATTCCACACCCTCCTGGTCCTGGCTGAGGTCTTCCTGTGTATGAAAAAGGGACATAGTTTGAGTTTTTGGTTCATCAAACACACACAATTTTCACATCAACACTGTTGCAAATTGTTAACCAATAGAAAAGACTATCATTCTGAGCCCAGCATTTTTCTTTCTTGTCCCAAAGGTTTTGCCCACTACTGTCTATTGATATGTGAAACACTTTCTAAACTCACCAATTAGGGATCAGAAATCAAGTTAACATCATTCATTTTGACTCCACATATATGTACAACAATACTATACCTGGCTCAAGCTGGGCTCCTCCAGTTCTTCCTGAGTGGAAGGCCCAGGTTGGGCGTCAGAAGACTCATCAGGTGTGGAATGGAGCATAGGACGCATGGAAGGAAGAGTAGAGAGGGATTCTCTGGCCTCAGCCTGGTCTGCCATAAAATTCATCCTGTCATAATACCACAGGGTGGGAACATAAACCTCAGCTGCTGAAGCTCCAGATTTCATGGACTTCAGCACCTTATTCCTCTCCTTCAGATATGTACTCCTGAGGTTCCCAATTTTCTTTTTGATATATTTGTCATCTGCCCTGGGGACCACCGGCTTCACAAACTCAACTAGTTCGAACAGTGCTGCCTTCCTCTTTGGTCTGCTACTATAGAAAGGGTGCATGTTTTGCTACAGGACTGGCATGTCTCGATATTTATCGATGAATATAGGGAGGAAGGTGTAGTCATTAAACCCGTCCATGTCTGCAAGACACAACACAAGACAAACCCTAATGTCAGGCTAAACTCCACTAATGCAGGCCTCAATCTAGAAGCAGAGTAGCCTAGTGATGTGCCAAGTTCAAAATTTTACCTTCGTTTCCCCGTTCGTCTCCTCAGCTTCTCCCTCTGTTCACAGATCGTACGGACGACACACGCGTGTTACGTTTTATATTCAGTGCGCATGTGTGCAACTCCGCCCGCCCCTGACGTTCTTTCCAGACTATTCTCCGCCCCTTCGCTTCCGGCGCAGTGGGGAGAGCACATGGCGGAGAGAACACAGGTGCGCACTAATAATTACACTAACGAGGAGGAGGGTAAGGAAAGGCCGGAGCCTGAAACGTCCCGATCCAGGAAGACAAGATTTAAGGCCGCAAATATGTCTTTTGGAGAGATGTTGGAGATGGTCGACATATTGAACAGGACCGACTATGATGGGAAGTTTGGACCTTACCCAAACCCAAATATCAGAAAGGCCAAGATCATGAATAAAGTTGTGAAGAGTCTTCATAAGAATTTTGGGGTACGACGATCCAAGGATCAACTGAGAAAACGCTGGTCAGACCTGAAACTGAGGGAGCACGAGCAGTACCTAAGGATCAAGCGTGTTCTTAAAAAAAGTAAGTAGTTTTTGTGTGTTCATATGATTATTCTTGCTTGCATACTGCTCCACGTGCTTTGATTTCATGTTGTGCAGTTTAAAATGGCCACTTTCAAGTTCATGGTTTCGTTCGTTCGTAAGAAACATCGTTCTGCAGGGAAGTATTCCAGCTTAACAAAGTGTCCCCAATAATGTTCTCACCTTGGAACTCGGCCAAAAAACACAATTGTACAACACTTCCAAGCAATGTTTCAGATTCCTATTTCTGCCCTCTGTGTGCTAATTATTCTTTGTTTACATTCTCATAGGGGAGAGAAGACTCGGCAAGTATGAGGACACCAGGGACCACACCCCTCCCAAAGAAGGGCAACTTCCTAAAGCAGAAACAGAGGAGCAGGAGGAGGAGGAAGGCGAGATCGTGGAGGTTGGGCAAATTGTCACCACAACAGGTTAGTGTCGGAGAACACAGCTTCCAGTAAGCTCATCAATGTATGTCACCATATTTTTATTACATGGTGTGTTTTTTTGCTTTGTTTTGTAGGTGATGTGGAAGAAGATTCCCGTTTTACCAGTGAAAGTGCCCAGATCCTGATTGGGGAGATAATGGGGTGCAATCGGGATTTGGAAAATATACAGCAAAACATCAATGATGTCATAAATAAAATGAAGAACATCATTGATGTTTTGGGGAGAGTGTGAAACACACAAAACTAGATAGGGTTTTATTTTTGATATTTTAAACAAAAAATTTTGTATTTCTCGAAATTACAAATTTGGAAGATGCACAGAGTGTGTAAACATGCACTATCTCACATAATGGGGAATCAATGTACGTGGTTTGTGTAAAGTGTCTGAGATGAAGGGGTTGCAGCCCCAAAGCATGTACATTGATCCCCCATGATGGGAGATAGCACATGTTGACAAATTGTGTGCATCTTCCAAATTTGGATTTTTCAGGGGTGAAACCCCATGTGATGAAGGCAATATCAGCCCAGTTTGTACATACTCATGTCTGATATTGTCTTCACTTTTCAAAGTTGAACTTTGTAAGTTCCTGTGTTCTGTATTTTACCGTTTGATACATGCCTGTTTACACAAAAACACCAAGTAAACAAAATTTGGATTAAACTCTGTTTTTGATACACACAATTTCTTGGTTTGTTGTAAAAACCTTTTCGAAACACACATGTGAATGTGCTTGTATTAAAAAGTTAAATTTTCAGCAATGTGTGGCTTACTTTTTCATTGCGCCAAAAATGTATTTGTAGTACAATTTTAGTTTGTGCTGAGAAGGAGTGTGATTTACTAAAGGCAACTCCACTTTGCACTCCAAGTGCAGTTTCAGGTGTACTTTTGCAGTGCACTTCTAGTGCATAGTGGATGTGCCTTTAGTAAAAAACACCCACAGTGAGGTGTAAATTTGGACAATCATGCCATTTTCCTGCCATGGTGCAGAAAATGAGCACGATTTTGGTCAGTAATGCACTACATACATTAGTTACAAAAACAAGGTGTGTGTGTTTAGGAGACCCAAAACAAAATAAGATTATCTGAAGAAGAGACTGTCCCCTCGTCTCGCTCTGAACCTGGGTTTGCACTGTTGGTGAAAAAGGCACAAGTTGAAAAAAACTGGCAAAGTGGGAGGCCACAGTCTGCCATTCCTGTGGCGTTGAAGGACACTTTGTAGTGAAACAAGAACAAAAATTAGTAATTTGACAAATCAACATTGCAAGCAGATTAGACACCAACATTTTTGGATAATATTTGTATAACATTTTGGGAACTGAGTATTTAAAGCCTAAAGTATAAGGTCCCCTTATGAGAGTTATCCCCCCCCCCCACCCCCCCCCCCCATCTGATGGGCCCTTGCTAAAAAATGAGGGGGGATGTTTAGGACAGGTAACCCTCTCCCCTTGATTGAGAGCTGAATGCCTAAATAATGTGTGATACTTTGGGAAGCCCCTCCTTAGTTACACTATTGGCAGCCCACCGGACAGGTAAGAAGTGTCATAATACCAAAAAGAAAACAAAATGGAAGCACATTTTGACATTCTGCTATTACATATCAAGATAATTAATAGGTTAAAAAAAATAAAAAATAGCATTTGAAAGTATTGAGGCAGGCCCTTGCACTTCATGCTTAGATGAATTCATCCATAAATGTGATCATTAAAAAGGTAGGTATAGTGTGTATTGGGTTTGGTCAAGTCATCAGATAGAGGATTGCTATCAGCTGAGCTAGCAGTTGGGGGGAGGGGGGTTACTAATGAGTTTGACACAACCCCAAAAATTTTAAAAAGGTCACTCTGCATGAATTGAAGCACACACATCACATTTTTAGACATTTTAGGGGGTGTTTAGGGAAAAGTAATACTATGTAGCTGACAAAAGACATTGGTAAGTGACTAGACTATAGTTTTATGGGCCAAGAAGAGCATGGTGGGGAAGTTAGTGAGGCAAATATGCCTGAGGACAAAGGGGCAGAGCATATGAATTAGAGCATATTGCAATGATTGTAATTAGGGAATGGGGAAAGAAATGCAAGACATTAGCAAGCATGAAATACATAGAATGTGATGTTTAAGGAGAAAACTTAGCTTCATATAGTCCTTCTGCAGGAGCTGAATGATGGCAGAACAGGTCTCTGAAATAATGATCCCCAGAGCCTGGGGGGAGATGCCTGTAGAGAACTTGAGGTCCTGAAGGCTTCTCCCTGTTGCCAAGTAGTGCAACATGGCGATGAGCCTCTGCTCCGGAGTGATGGCTTGCCGCATGCAGGTATCCTGCCTGCTGATATAAGGGGTCAGCAAAGCCAGCAGACGGTGAAAAATGGGGTCCGTCATCCGGAGATAATTCCTGTAATCATCAGGATTATTCTCGCGGATCTCACTGAGCAAAGGCATGTGCGAGAACTGCTCACGCTGGCGCAACCAATTCTTGGTCCACAAACGCCTCCCCTCCCTGTTCATGGACCGGGCTTGTGTCAAAGTAAGAACCCCAACACGAAGCCCCTGCACAGCACAAACTCTACAACGAGTACGTAGACGAAACATGGTTTCAAAACGGTCGGCTGGTCAGAACGGACAACAGAAAGCACCGATAAACAGCAAGGCCTGAAAGAACGACCTGAATAGCAGAAGCAAGCAGACAATAAGAACTGCCTTTCAAAGCGTATTATACCAAGATATATTCCACAATGAGAAACAAATACTTACTGACTGCACGTACTGATTATCAGATACGCAAAGACAAGCACAAACCGAAGAGCAGTAGCGATCTGAATCACAAATCTGAAAAGCGCGAATCGTCTCTCACCAAGCTTCTACTAACACAAGATCAGCAGAAGGAGCCCAAAGGGTGCCGGACGTGGTGCTGAACTTCCCTTTTCTAGTCCTGCCATACACGGCTTACGTCACCGCGTTCTTGGCAACTGCAAATTCCGACAACTTGGTCCGACCATGTGTATGCAACAGTTTCGGACTAAATCCGTAGGACAAAATCCGTCTGACAAAATCCAACGGATTTGGTTGGCAGAATGTCCGACCGTGTGTACAAGGGCGAAGAGTGAGTTGCTTCCTATATAACTAGTGGAGCTCCTCTGTCAGTGTAATAATTACACTCTCCTGGGGTAATTTGTAGGACTGAGTTGTCAATTTAATAACCCATTCCTGTTATCCTGGCATTTACTGTTGTAAACTTAATTTTTAAGCCACTGATGTGTGTAAAAACAGAGTTATTTACCTGTTATCTCAATTTTCAGGAATCATCCAGGACTGTAAGGATGAGCTCTGGCATGTTCGCACACTCCACATGCAGAGCCCGCCAGGAAGTCGGCGCAGCACTGCGCTAATCACAGGCAGTGAGACATTGCCCCGATGCGCGGCTGCAGAGATAGATTAAATTAAACACACTACTGAAAACAATACAGGGTGCAAACTCACACTGTCATGAAAAATTCCTGGAAATCAAATTAACAGAGAAAATAACTCTTTATATGTTCCAGGGCAGCTTCACGAGAGGACAAGTTAGAAATACCTGTTAGATTGGGACTTCTATCCAAAGGCCTGATCTGAGCTAGAAACTAGGTCCAATGGATAATGTCTGGCAAACATCTAAAAGCTGGACCTTGTAACCACCTTGCAGATCTGACTTGAGGATCCTCCGGTCCTTTCATCCTAAGTCTTGACTAAAGCGCTTGTAGAATGTGCTTTATTCCCTGGTCTATCATCTGGGCCCTGTATGCTTCTTCAATGGCTATTCTCATCCATCTGGTGAAAGTATTATTTGTAGCCTTCGTGCCTTTCTTTGGACCTTTAAAAAGAATAAACAAGTTGGATGACTTTCTCCATTTTGTGGTCTGCTCAATGTATTCAATATCTCCAAGAAGCTTCATAGAGTCGTCACTTGGATGTGCTGCCTGCTAGGTTTAGATCTTTTCCTTCTTGTAGGCTCTCCAAAACTGAGTTAAGTACTGGACTATCTATACTATTGTTAGTCTTCCTCCATGCTGAAAACTTCTTCCACACTTTTCCATCAATTGCATTAGTGGACAGATTTCTGCTGTTCAAAACTGTGTTATGACTCCATCTGAGAGATCCTTACATTTCAATAGATCCCTTTCAGAAGCCGCACCGAGAGAGCCAGATTCTCTATACCTGGATGCCATACGTCTCAATAAATTAGGTTCAGTTTTGGTGCCAACCTAAATGGCTCCTCTGTGCTTAGTTTGCAGAGGGCTGAAAACCAGGCTCTCTTTGGCCTGAATGGCGCAATGAGAATTACTTTGGCCTCCTTATTCCTCACATTCTGAATAACCTTGGGAATGAGCTGTAAAGGTGGAAAGGTGTACAGGAGTTTCCCTGTCCATGAGTGAGCTAGAGCTATTCTCTCCTAGGCTGTTCCTGTCTCTCTGCAGGGAGAAGTAGAGATTCAATTTCTTGTTTTCTCTGGAGGCAAAGAGCTTTACCTACGGTATCCCCCACCTTCCTGAGAACAGAGAGAACACTTCTTGATTTAGACATTATTACGTCTGTCTTCATTGCTTCCCACTCAGGAAATTGACCATTAGATTTAGGTCTCCTTTTAGTTGAATTGCTGTAATAGAGAGTAGGTTCCTTTCTCCCCAGAGGAGGATTTCTTCTGCCAGTTGCATTACTTGATGTGACTTTGTTCTGCCTTATTTGTTAAAGTATGACACTTCTGTCATGTTGTCTGTCAAGATCTGAATGTGCTTTTTCTGGATTGAAGGCTTGGTCATGCCTTGAAGAGGTCAAAATCCCAATATAGGCCCAACTTTCCTTAGGCTAGATTCTCACACAAATGTGCACCCCAGCCCCAAGCACTGGCATCTGTGGTTAACTTTAGGGGCTCCAGTTGTTTTCACAGATGCCCCTCCTGCAGATATTGAGGCTTCACCCACCACCTGATGTCTTCCTTTATGTAGTCTGGAGCCCTTATCATTTTGTCAATGGATTCCAGTCGACCATCCCACTGGCAGAAGACTACGCTTTGTACCAGTCTCATATGCAGTTGTGCCATTGTACTCCTGAGATGGCCAAACTTATCCATTCCATTCATCTCATGGCTTCACTGTTTGAACACTTTAAAGATACCAGAAACTTTGAAGAGGCTTCTTGCAGTTTCTGGATTTTTTCCTTGTGATGAAGATCCTTGCAACCACTGAGTCTATTGTATAACCGGGGAACATCACTCTTCTTGCTGGGCTGAGCTACGATTCCTCCATGTTGAATATTCATCCTAGGTCCTGCAGATATAACTCTGGGATGTTCGGGTTCTATTTAAGTTCCGTTTCTGAGCTTGCGAAGATCAATTGGCAATAATCCCTATTCCCTTCACTCTTTTTTTTTTTTTTGCCTCTGCCAACACCTTTGTGAATATGTGAGGTGCTGAAAACAGACCAAAAGGCAGAGCATTGAACAGGAAACCTAGGATCCTAGCTGGTCCCTTTACAGTGAACCTGAGGAACTTCTTAAAAGATTTCCTTATCGCTATGTGAAAATAGAAAGATCCCCTAACAAAGAGATCACAGTACCCCCGGTACAGTGGAACTTTTAAGGCAGACCAAAATATGAGTAAAATATATATTACAAATTTATTCACAAAAAAATACAAAAAATCGTTTTACAGGACAGTATAAAATTCCATACATATATCAATGCGTGGAATCATACATGTAAATATATAGTCTGCTCAACATCAAAGGTTTCATATATGACTTTATAATGTGAACTCCAAAACGCCTAACATGTTACAGGAAAACATTCCCTTCTTCAGAGGCATATCTAAGGAGATCTAAGGCATATTTAAGGAGAACAAATAGCTGTAATAATTTATTTGTAAATGAACAAAACTACTGAGAATAAATCTCATATCAAGAGTAAATAGTTGTGTATGAGTATATATATATATATATATATATATATATATATATATATATATATATATATATAAATAAATGTATATAAATGTTGTCTGCCAGAATTATTGATAGATCACTCCACGGAGATGCACAGCCATAAAGTGCTAGGGACCCATAGGTGGCCCGCATCAAACCCGCACATAGGTCTTATATTGTGCTGCTGTGGGAACAGACTATCTCCATGTGTGGTGTCTAGACAGTTGAACAGCGCGAACATTCTTCAGGTCTATGTAAATCATGAAGATCCATGGTGATAGAAGTTTTCTTGTCGAATAGATCCATTATATTCTTAATCTTTTGTATTTTCCTAACTTGTTTACTTTATTAAAGTGGGAGACCCACAACATTTTTTTTTTTAAAAGTCAGCAGCTACAAATACTGCAGCTGCTGACTTTTAAAATAAGGACACTCGCCTGTCCCAGGGTCCAGCAATGTCGCCACCTGAGACTGAACCGTCCCTCGGATGCTGCCGCCGCCATCTTCGCTATGGGAATCAGGAAATTAAGCCTTCACTTCCCGATTCCCTACTGCACATGCGCGAGTCACGCAGCACAATGTAAATGGTCTGTGCTGCCTCTAGGACCTGTGTGTATCCCAGCAGACAGCGCAGCAGGACCGGAAGAGGCGTAGACGGAGTCTATGCCCGGAAGTGTGTGCAAATACCTGTCTTAGACAGGTATCTGCACCCCCCCCCCCCCCCTGAAAGGTGCCAAATGTGACACTGGAGGGGGCAAGGGTTTCCGAAAAGCAGAGGTTCAATTTTTGTATGAACCTCCGCTTTAAGGTTCAAGATTAATCTGAATTTTCCTACACCCTAACATGACTGGATCATGTGCTTCCTGTATAGGTGGGAGGAGCTTCTCTATCTTTTGTGAGGCTGTCCTAAATGATGACTTGGGAAAATATTTTTATTTTTTTTAACACTGAAGACCCTTATGTAACTAAACCCTCCTATCCTTTACAGACAAGGAAGCTGCCATATTAGCCTCTGTTTTATCTACTGTTGCAATGGTGTTGCACATGTGATCAGCAATGACTCAAGTCATTTAATAGCATGACAGTTCAGGGGAGATCACAAGCAAATATGACAGTTATTATTTACAGCATATCTTGAATGTAACTGTTATGGGAAACACTCAAACAGGGATGTTTCGGTTGTTTGCATTCCCCCCCCCCCCCCCGCCTTCACTGCCACATTTAGCACTTTGGGCAGGTACCTGGTTTAGACAGGTACATGCTCCCACTTCTGGGTAAGATTGGCGCTCGGCAATGTTTGACATATCTGACCCCCCCCTTCCTTCTTGGACACACAGAGGTCCCAGAAGATGGTGGGACCATTCAGAAAGTGCAGCATGACTCGAGCATGCACAGTAGGAAACAGACTTTGAAGCCCCAAGGCTTCACTTCCTGTTTCCCTTACTACAGATGTCAGCGCCTGCACCCAAAACCAATTGATGAATCAGGTAGGGGTGTCGACATTGCAGGATTATTGGACAGGTAAGTGCTAAAAGTCAGACATATTAAAAGTCAGCAGCTACAGTATTTGTATTCACTTTCTTTGGTGTACCCAAGGGTGACACTGGGCTTTCAGAATCATAGTTAGGCCCCTGGTTCTTAGAGAGTTATGCATTAAGAAAATTGTAGTCAGAAAGTTTTTACCTTTAATCAGTGTGCATTACCTTTTAGAGTATTGCTTTGCAAGCTGCTTTGTGATATATTTTGGACCAAATTGTGAATACATTTCTCATGGGCTGTAGCGGTAACAATAATTTTATCACTCTTTGTGCAACCACAGGTGGCGCTATATTAAAGGGTGCTAAAACTCCTTTGATGATGTCAAATACTTGTGACTGGGGGTTATTACTTAGGTATTCGGGCGAGTGAGTGAATCACCAGTGTACATGGGATAGGGAAGTGCAAGCAGCCGTCACATACCTGGCCCCCTTCTGACCTGATAGGGCTCTGGGCTGTCTGTGGGTGAGCTCAGTGGAGTGTTATACAAGGTCCCGTCATTTCTAATGGGGCCCCTTTGGATGCTCCTGGAAACTCTGAAGAATGTGAAACTCTGGACCACCTATTTAACTCTTCCCAGAAAAAAGATGTTTGTGTGTGTGTGTAACTCGCTGGCTCTCATCCATCAGCTAGAGAATGCATGTGGGTGTGTGTGTGTGTGTCTGATCATTGCCGAAGTTTACCTTCTCTTCCTGGAGATCCAGAGCCCCAACCTACAGCAGAAACCTCTGAGTCTAGTATACCTCTGTTTCCTTGATCTTTGGATCCTGCTGCTGGCACTCACCCATATGGTCCCTGAAAAGTATGGCTCACCACATCATAGGAGGTGCTGTGCACTGAGCTGTATATCCTATACTTGAAACCCCTGCACTGTACGTTATATAGTTCTGACACTTGCACTCTATACATTACAGCTTAGCTTATATAATTTATAAATCATATATATTCATTAATATTATGAATGCAAGGGTTAGTGGTAGGTATGAGTTGTGCGAGTTAAAGAGGTTGTAAACCGTTGTGTTTTTTCACCTTAATGCATCCTATGCATTAAGGTGAAAAAACTTCTGGCAGTGACTGCTGTATCACGGAGCTCACTGTTAAAAGTTCGGGCGCGCTGTGATAAAAAAATCCCCGCCCTCCACTTATACCAGCTTGTGTGATAGAGACAGTGTTCTGTCTATCACACGAGCTGGTCTAGGAGGAGGGTGGGACTTTTATCACATAGCGCCCGAACTTTTCACAGTGAGCCATGACACAGCAGCAGGAGATGCCCAATGTGCACACACAATGACTGGTGAGACATTGTTTGGCACAGTAAGGTGCGGGGTGAGGGGGGCTTGCAATGATGGTGAGGGGGGGGCTTGCAATGATGAAAGAGAAAAAAAATGCGGGGCCAAGAAAGGGGCTGGGGAATCACCAACCTCTGGGACTTTTAGGGTATCGAATCACAAAATTAACAAAGAAATAACTAAAATAATATAATTTTATTTGTATTATACAAAACAGTAATATAACTTATACATTCATAAAAACAATTTTGCCCATTATAGCGTAGAAAGGCATTTCAGGATTACACGACTTTTATCCATACAGGAAAAAAGAAAAGCTGCAATTATTCAACATGTTTCGCCCAGATGGGGCTTCTTCAGGAAAATTTGGAGCAGCCAGAAAATTAGCACTAAAATAATAAAGATATGCCATGAATGTTAAGATAAATCAATACATGTGGATAAAGTAAACGTCTTAAGAGTACAAATATTGAGTTGGTCTGTGGAAAAAAGTAATGAAGTAATATAATGTAATATCAACATTTAGTAGATACATATATTAAGTTCAGTGGTAATTATAGATCACTTATAGATACAATGTACATAATAATATCTCACCAAAGTCGCCAGAACTCCCTGTATCAATAATAAATTCACATGGTATCATTGGAAAGTCAGTTGGGTTAGGGCATAGGCCTATACTGGCTCATAACCAAAATCAAGAGAAATATGTCGCCGTTTGGGTCTGTAGAGAGGGATAAATGATAAATGGTAAGTGAAAAGGTATATGGCCCGGGATAAAGAAAAAGCCAGAGAAATTTGAACAGAAATATAGGATGAAGTAAAATAAAATAAAATAAAATGAGTAATTCAATGGATAGCACAGTAATAGTTACCTGAGTAAATTAATTGAATCAATAAAACTAACACAGAGTTATGAAAGTATTCAATAGTGTGTCAGACTGGTCCGCGGACTGAAGCATTTTTAATTGAAAATACGTATTGGTACTAAAAAAGAAGAAAAAGAAAAGACAGTAGAAAACGTAAATAAAATGTGCCATACAGAGATCCCCAGCAAGATCTGCCATACAGAGATCCCCAGCAAGATCTGACTTAGGCAATTAGAGAGATAGAGCGGTGGCATCTGTTGTAAAGTAGCCTACCTTTTCGGTACGGAGGATTTCAAAGAGTGCTCGAGACATCCAATCCCATCAATTGCCAAGAGGCAACTGATTGGGATGGAAGACTTTAAGCCTCTCCAGCTCGGCGGCATCTGACGTCACCGCCGAGCTGCGGGCGGAGAAAGGGGAAGGGCTGCCCAGTCTTCCCTCAGAGTCAGATAGGTTCGTGCGCATGCGCAAACCGCGTCACCGCGTTGCGCATGACGTGAATTGCGTGAAGACGCCATAGCGGCCATTTTGGAAAGTCCCAAGCAGTAATCTATAACTGGCAGGACTTGTTTGACAATGGGTAAAGATAATGCGCAAGACGTGAGTCACATAGAAACACCGTCGCGGCCATATTAAAAATTCCTAACATTTGGTTCATGTCTGACCAACTCGTCTGACAGTAAGTGAACACATTCTGCAGAACGGCAAACAAGCCATGCAGAAAAGTGTCCGCAATCAGGGTTTTAGCATCAATATGTGAATCATGATGTTGCTATGCATGCTATAGATTGGTATGGAGAAAGTTGGCCTGTAAATCACAGACCAAGTACATTTAAGCGAAAAAACCAAAAGAGGTTCATTGAGGTCGACAAGATAAAGCTATAATAGAGTGGAAACCCAAAAACCGAGGTACCCATGGGAGCCATATGCCCAAAAATTAGGGGACACACGGGTAAAGGCTCTGATTGATTAACAGAGCCAAACAGAACACTGGTGTCCCCAGGGCGCCCGTACAGATTCCATTTAAATTAAAGGCGACATATCTACTCGATATGAAAATGTAAAAATTAAAAGGTTGAAAATAAGGTTACAAAATTTAAATGTTAGATGCCAATATTGAATATAGTTACTGTAGTTCTGGCGAGTTAGGAAAGATTTACAAACAGCAGCAACAAAAAAAAAAAAAGGGTTAAGTCTCAGAGAAAAGGTTTGAAGCTAAAAGCCTCATTTAGGCCAGGTATATCAGTGGCCTTAAGGTCAAAGATCCAGCGAGCCTCACGCTGCAATAAAATTTGATTATAGTTGCCTCCTCTGTCTCCAGGCGTAACATATTCTAACGCAAAAAAATGCATTTAGCTGTTGTCGAAATTATGAAATAATCCCATGTGGCGACTGATTGGAGTTCCCATCTTCTTTCCCCGCACCAGGGAAACATGGTCCCTGATGCAGTGAAAGAAAGGCCTCTTGGTTTTACCCACATAGTAGGCGCCACATTCACAGGTCATAATGTATACAATTCCCACAGATGTACAAGTAACTGAAAATTTTGGTTTGTAAAGTCGTTTGTTTCGCAATAGAATTGAATCCGACGCAAGGATATACCTACAAAAATTGCATTTATGACATGGCCTAGATCCGCGTTGTGATTTACAAGTTGTAGAAATTGGAGGAACATAGTGGCTCTTAACCAGAGTATCTTTAATTGACCGAGATTTCCTAAAGGTTATTTCTGGATAACCCTTTAGAAATTTAGAAATTTTTGGATCACCTACCAAAAGATGCCAATATTTACTCAAGATGTTTCGTATCTGAGAGTGTTGGGTGCAATAACGAGTAATCAATCTAACCCCTTCATTTAATTTAGGGGGTTTTTGACCATGCAAAAGAGACAATCTGGTCTGTTTTTTAGCCCTTGCGTACGATCTTTTTAGGCATTTGTTGCTGTAGCCACGATGTTGTAGACGTATTTGTAACTTCTTGGCCTCATGTTCGAAATCCGCTTCACTGCTGCAATTTCGCTTAAGACGGAGATATTGGCCATAGGGAATGCTAGCCACTAGTGGCTCTGGATGCGAACTAGAAGCATGCAGAACAGTGTTGGCTGCCGATGGTTTTCTAAAAAGGGTAGATCTGATCTCACCCTTATGATTTAGATAGATTTGAATGTCTAGAAAAGTTAAGCTAGACCTACTCTTTTCCATTGTGAATTTTAGATTATATGTGTTAATCTTAAGCAATCCCATGAATGTGGACAGCTCTGCCTCCGTCCCCGTCCAGATGAGAAAGATGTCATCTATATATCTCCGCCAGACCGGGACGAGGCAGAGGTATCTAGCTAAATCTTCACGATGAAAAATATGACGGTCCCACCCCCCCATGTACAGGTTAGCATATGAGGGGGCACATTTGGTCCCCATAGCCACACCCTGCACCTGGAGGTAGTGGGAGCGCCCAAAAATAAAGATATTGTTGTTCAAAATGAAAGAGAGTAATTTCAAAATAAATTGATTGTAATTAGTTTGTGCTTCGCCAGTCTCGGAAAGGAAGCCCTCCACAACTCCCAACCCCAAATCGTGGGGTATGGAGTTGTAGAGGGCCTCCACATCGAGAGTGACGAGCCAGGAGTTTTCAGGAATGCACATCCCATCCAATACTTTTAGTAGATCCCTAGTGTCCTGCAAATAAGAGGTAAGGCTCTCTACAAAAGGGCGAAGAAAGTCATCTATAAGGGCACTGGCTGATTCAGTGAGACAGCCATTGCCGGAAACTATAGGGCGACCAGGGGGGTCTTGTGCATGTTTGTGAATTTTCGGTAAGGCATATAAGGTAGGTGTTTTGGGATCTGCTACATTTAAATATTCCCAAGTTTTTTTACTTATAAGTCCCTGATGATATGTTGATCCAATCAATTTCCTATACTGGGTAATGGTGTAGTTCACGTGGCTTTCCGGAATTTTTTTGTACCATTCTTTATTTAGAAGTATCCTATTGACCATCAGTTCATAGTGGGCCGTGTCCATTACAACCAGATTGCCCCCTTTGTCCGAAGGTTTAATGATAATGCTGGTTTCATTTTGTAAGGCAACCAAGGCTGCCTTTTGTTGGATAGATTGGGAGGAAATGTCTCCCTTCATTGGTATCAGTGGGTGAATTATGCCCCATTGTTGGTATCGGTGGATTAAATAGTGCCCCAAGGGCCACATCTGGCCCCCAGGCCACAGTTTGGAGACCATTGGCCTAGATTATAGGATTGTCAAGACCCTGAAACTAAGCTGCAGAAGGGTAGCCAAGACCATACAGCAGTTTAACAGGACAGGTTCCAGTCAGAACAGGCCTCACCATGGTTGACTAAAGAAGTTGAGTGCATGTGTTCAGCATCATATCCAGAGGTTAGCTTTGGGAAATTAGTGCTGCCATCATTGCTGCAGAGGTTGAAGGTGTGGGGGGTTAGCCTGTCAGTCCTCAGACCATACTCTATTATAGCTTTATCTTGTCGACCTCAATGAACCTCTTTTGGTTTTCTCGCTTAAATGTACTTGGTCTGTGATTTACAGGCCAACTTTCTCCATACCAATCTATAGCATGCATAGCAACATCATGATTCACATATTGATGCTAAAACCCTCATTGCAGACACTTTTTTGCATGGCTTGTTTGCCGTTCTGCAGAATGTGTTCACTTACTGTCAGACGAGTTGGTCAGACATGAACCAAATGTTAGGAATTTTTAATATGGGTGCGACGGTGTTTCTATGTGACTCACGTCTTGTGCATTATCTTTACCCATTGTCAAACAAGTCCTGCCAGTTATAGATTCCTGCTTGGGACTTTCCAAAATGGCCGTTATGGCATCTTTACGCAATTCGCGTCATGCGCAACGCGGTTTGCGCATGCGCACGAACCTATCTGACTCCGAGGGAAGACTGGGCAGCCCTTCCCCTTTCTCCGCCCGCAGCTCGGCGGTGACGTCAGACGCCGCCGAGCTGGAGAGGCTTAAAGTCTTCTATCCCAATCAGTTGCCTCTTGGCAATTGATGGGATTGGATGTCTCGAGCACTCTTTGAAATCCTCCGTACCGAAAAGGTAGGCTACTTTACAACAGATGCCACCGCTCTATCTCTCTAATTGCCTAAGTCAGATCTTGCTGGGGATCTCTGTAAGGCAGATCTTGCTGGGGATCTCTGTATGGCACATTTTATTTACGTTTTCTACTGTCTTTTCTTTTTCTTCTTTTTTAGTACCAACACATATTTTCAATTAAAAATGCTTAAGTCCGCGGACCAGTCTGACACACTATTGAATACTTTCATAACTCTGTGTTAGTTTTATTGATTCAATTAATTTACTCAGGTAACTATTACTGTGCTATCCTTTGAATTACTCATTTTATTTTATTTTACTTCATCCTATATTTCTGTTCAAATTTCTCTGGCTTTTTCTTTATCCCGGGCCATATACCTTTTCACTTAACATTTATCCCTCTCTACAGACCCAAACGTCGACATATTTCTCTTGATTTTGGTTATGAGCCAGTATAGGCCTATGCCCTAACCCAACTGACTTTCCAATGATACCATGTGAATTTATTATTGATACAGGGAGTTCTGGCGACTTTGGTGAGATATTATTATGTACATTGTATCTATAAGTGATCTATAATTACCACTGAACTTAATATATGTATCTATTAAATGTTGATATTACATTATATTACTTCATTACTTTTTTCCATAGACCAACTCAATATTTGTACTCTTAAGACGTTTACTTTATCCACATGTATTGATTTATCTTAACATTCATGGCATATCTTTATTATTTTAGTGCTAATTTTCTGGCTGCTCCAAATTTTCCTGAAGAAGCCCCATCTGGGCGAAACATGTTGAATAATCGCAGCTTTTCTTTTTTCCTGTATGGATAAAAGTCGTGTAATCCTGAAACGCCTTTCTACGCTATAATGGGCAAAATTGTTTTTATGAATGTATAAGTTATATTACTGTTTTGTATAATACAAATAAAATTATATTATTTTAGCTATTTCTTTGTTAATTTTGTGATTCGATACCCTAAAAGTCCCAGGGGTTGGTGATTCCCCAGCCCCTTTCTTGGCCCCCCATT
Source organism: Lithobates pipiens (assembly GCF_037356315.1). Lineage (NCBI taxonomy): Eukaryota > Metazoa > Chordata > Amphibia > Anura > Ranidae > Lithobates > Lithobates pipiens. The sequence continues at coordinate 173,813,978 of NW_027507903.1, forward strand.
TTTTTTTCTCTTTTATAATTATCGGGACGTGGTATCCCTGTTGATTTGATTCCTTTTCTCTCAAAAACTTTTTTTCTAAACGGCTTGCAATGATGGTGAGGGGGGCTTGCAATGATGGTGAGGGGGGGGGGGGGGGCTTGCAATGATGGTGGGGGGGGCTTGCAATGATGGTGAGGGGGGCTTGCACTTATGGTGAGGCGGACACTGATTGGGCTGCGATATTTACCATCTCATTACCCAAAAGCACAGTGGCTATAGTCTGATATTGACTTATTATAATGAACTAAATGAAAAGAAGCATCAGTGTGGGAGAGTTTACTTCCTCTTTAATGTCTAAACCACTGGCTATAAAAGTGAGTACACCCCTAAGTGAAAATGTCCAAATTGGGCCCAATTAGCCATTTTCCCTCACAGGTGTCATGTGACTCATTAGTGTTACAAAGTCTCAGGTGTGAATTGGGAGGTTGAAGGTCTCAGGTGTGAAAGGTGTGTTCAATTTGGTGTTATCGCTCTCACTCTCTCATACTGGTCACTGTAACTTCAACATGGCATCTCATGACAAAGAACTCTCTGATGATCTGAAATAAATAATTGTTGCTCTACATAAAAATGGCCTAGACCAAACTTTCTAAACAAAGGGGCAGTTTACTTTCCTTCAGATTTTGTGGGAGTAGAAAAGGTCCCAATATCAGTGGGAAAAAATAATGCCTTATTTTTTGTTTCAGTCAGAATATAATTGTGCCCCATTATTGGTGTAAGTGGGCCCCATCGTTGGTGTCATTGAGAAGAACTGTGCCCCTTCATTGATCCCCATTATTGGTGTAAGTGGGAGGAAATGGGCCCCATTGTTGGTATCATTGGGAGGAAATGTGCCCATTGTTGGTATCATTGGGAGGAAATGTCTCCCTTCATTGGTATCAGTGGGTGAATTATGCCCCATTGTTGGTATCAGTGGATTAAATAGTGCCCCAAGGGCCACATCTGGCCCCAGGCCACAGTTTGGAGACCATTGGCCTAGATTATAAGATTGTCAAGACCCTGAAACTGAGCTGCAGAAGGGTGGCCAAGACCATACAGCAGTTTAACAGGACAGGTTCCAGTCAGAACAGGCCTCACCATGGTTGACTAAAGAAGTTGAGTGCATGTGTTCAGCATCATATCCAGAGGTTAGCATTGGGAAATTAGTGCTGCCATCATTGCTGCAGAGGTTGAAGGGGTGGGGGGTTAGCCTGTCAGTGCTCAGACCATACGCCACATACTGCATCAAATTGGTCTACTTGGCTGTCGTCCCAGATAGAAGCCTCTTCTAAGGATGATGCAAAAGAAAGCCCACAGTTTCCTGCAGACAAAGGACATGGATTACCCGAACCCTACCCTGTGGTGTGACGAGACCAAGATAAACATATTTGGTTCAGATGGTGTCAAGCATGTATGGCCGCAGGTAAAGAGTACCAAGACAAGTGTGTCTTGCCTACAGTCAAGCATGGTGGTGGGAGTGTCATAGTCTGGGGCTGCATGGGTGCTGCCATCACTGGGGAACTACAGTTCATTGAGGGAACCATGAATGCCAACATGTACTGTGACATACTGAAGCACAGCATGATCCCCCTCCTTTCTGAGACTGGGCCACAGGGCAGTATTCCAACATAACGACCCCAAATACACCTCCAAGATGACCACTGCCTCCCTAAAGAAGCTGAGGGTAAAGGTAATGGACTGGCCAAGCATGTCTCCAGACCTAAACCCTATTGAGCATCTGTGGGGCATCCTCAAACGGAAGATGGAGGCGCGCAAGGTCTCTAACATCACCAGCTTCGTGATGTCGTCATGGAGGAGTGGAAGAGGACTCCAGTGGCAACCTGTGAAGCTCTGGTAAACTCCATGCCCAAGAGGGTTAAGGCTGGAAAATAATGGTGGCCACACAAATTATTGACACTTTGGGCCCAATTTAGACATTTTCACTTAGGGGTATGCTCATTTTTGTTGCCAGCGTTTGACATTAATGGCTGTGTTGAATTATTCTGAGGGGACAGCAAATTTACAGTTATACAAGCTGGACACTCACTACATTACATTGTAGCAAATTGTAATTTCTTCAGTTTCATCACATGAAAAGATATAATAAAATATTTACAAGAATGTGAGATACTGTAAAAGAGGTGAATGAATACTATTGTAGTACTGATATATGGCCACAAGAGAGCAGCATTGACAATTAAACATACCCACTTTGTTTTTGTGAACTTTTCTTCCCAACTTCCTTTAGCAGGAAGTAAATGTATGCCAAACTGAAGAAAAAAAAAAAAATTCTGCATCGCTAGCCAGCCGTATAAACCCATTTATAACATTTTGCAGGTTGATCTGGGCAGGAATTGACTACAAGGGGAAATCTACCATAATATTGGCAAGTGAGACCTGACATGATGCTCTCACTACAATCGGCAAGCATCCCATCTGGGATAATAAAGTTTAAAACCCACAATATTTAAGTCCAGCGAGTGCTCCAGTCTTACAGTGGGAATGGCTGATCTGACAATATTTAGGCTCCATGCACACTGGAGCTCATAAACTGCAGTTTATTGGAGTTTGGGCGTTTTTTTTTTAAAAGCCCATAAACTCCACTCTATGTTAGCCTATGTGTCCATGCACACATGGACGTTTTTTTTAGCTTTAATGAGCAGTGGAGTTTATGGGCTTTTTTCTGAACGCCAGAAATTCGCCATTTTTCACCTCCAAAAAACCGACAAACGCAGATAAACGCTCATAAACACGCATTAATTAGTGTTCCGCATTCTATTTTTTCAATGCATTGTGGGAGTTTGGAATGCACTGTGGGATTTTTGGAGTGTCCTCTGTGTATTTTTATTGAAAACGCCCATAAACGCTAGTACAAAACGCTATTAAAAGCACGTTTTTCAATCAGCGTTTTCTGCCAGTAATCTGGCGTCCAGAAAAAGCTTTTTTGAGCTTCAGTATGCATGGAGCCTAAGATGTGATCACAGATGTAGTAGAAGGGGTGCTTCACAAACTGTTCTTTATTTAAGAAATAAATACAGTCTAATTTCCTTTTGACCAGCATCTTGTGTGCTGAATGTGACAAGGCCAGGGGAACCTCACATAAGGCAAGATGCTTTGGCTCAGCCATACTCTGGAATGTGCTAGTCTTGTGACCATCATCCAGTGTTGGCATGACATCACACATTGAAACCCTCTTACTTTGGTGGTCAGTTAAAAAGTACCTCCTTACATTGGTGGTCATTAGAGAGTGGCCTTATATTGGTGGTTAGAGGGAGAAGTGCCCCCCCATATTGATTATCAGTTGGCAGGCCACTTAACAGCGGTGGTCAGTAGAAAGAATTACCTGTAACATTGGTGATCAGGTGGCAGACCTATTACACTGGTGGTCAGTAGAAAGAATGCCATGTAACATTGGCGATCAATGGGAAGCATGCCCCATTAAACTGTTAGTCAGTGAGATAAATACCCCATTACCCAGATAACAAGGCCATTTTGGTTGGCAGTTACCTACTCGAGAAATCCAGGGTGCACTGGTCCCTAACTATGCAGGCAGCATCAGACAGATCAATATGCCAATGCATGCTCAAGAAACCTCAGATTGAAAAAGGCTGGCCTAGAGTAATATGCTTAATTTCTGCTCAAATGCAGTCATTTAAATCTAGTAGCTGTCACTATGGTGCGCCAGAGGACTATTTCCTGTCTTTGCTATTAAAAGACTAATTGTCGGTTAATTCCATTGCTTAAGTTAATATTAACTTGTCCTGCAGGCAGTGATTCATTCTGCATAAGCAAACAGTGCTCAATGACAGGTGCACTTTCATTTTTGCCTTTTGTTTCAAATCTTCCTTTTTTTTTTCTTTTTCATTTTTGCCTTTTAAGTCATATTCTCAGGGCTCAAACATGCCAGTGTGTATTAATATAGACCAATCAGCCATATGACCACTAACAAGTTAAGTCAATAACGTTGATTATCTTGTTACAATGGCATGTGAAAGTTGGTGGGATAGATTAGGCACAAAGTTAACATGTCCCTGAAGTTGCGTTGAAAAGAGAAAAATAGGCATTACAATTTCTTGCATATTTGGGCTATACAGCAACAGACCAGTCAAGGTACCTATGCTAAGCCGTGTCCAGAGCCAAAAGAGCCTACAGTCGATATGTGAGCTTCAGAACTAGACCACAGATCAACGGAGGAAAGTAGCCTAGTCTAATGAATCAGGTTCTTTTACATCATATGGATGGCTGGGTATGTGTGTGCCACTTACCTTGGGAAGAGATGGCACCAGGGAGCAGTATGGGAAGAAGGCAAGCCGGTGGAGGTAGTGTGATTCTTTCGGCAATGTTCTGCTGGGAAACCTTGAGTTCTGCCATTCATGTGGATGTTACTTGACACGTACCACCTACCTAAACATTTTTGCTGACCATGTCCACACCTTCATGGAAACGCTATTCCCTCATGGTAGTAGCCCTTTTCAGCAGGATAATGCATCTACCAGACTGCAAAAATGTTTTAAGGACAGGAGTTTGAAATGTTGAACTGGCCTCCAGATTTCAATCTACTTAAGCATCTGTGGGAGTTGCTGGAAAAACAAGTCCAATCCATGGAGGCCTCACCTCACAGCTTAGCTTGGTGCCGGACACCACACACCCTATCGTTAGAGGTCCAGTGTCATCCATACCTCGATGGGTCAGGGCTGTTTTGGCAGCAAGAGGAACCTACCTAATATCAGGTGAGTGATGATAAAGTTATGGCTAATCTATGTATTAATACAGTGCTCACAAACATAAATTATAAGTAGAAAAACATCAAAGTCCATAAAAAGGACCTTTGATGATGCCCTGTAGGAGGGCAAAATGCATTGAAACAGCTTCCGGTACAATTTACATCACTTCCCTGTCTCGTGGAAAAGAACGCCAGGAATGGCGTTTGCTGTATTACTGTCTCCATTTTATGCCTGTTTTTAACTTACGTTTAAGTATGTATTCCCATGCGCATTAAAACTCTTAGCTGAACTTCACCATTCGTTTATTTTTTTTCATTCTGGGTACCTGTTTTATATGGTTGAGAAATGATCTTGAAGGATGCTGTTATGATCTTCTGTCATCAAGTCCCAATATTGAATCTGTCACCTTGGATATCATTACAAGTCTGAAGTGACCCCCCCCCCCCTGCAAAGCTGGGTGTTGTTGTGATCTGGTGAGTGGGGGTGTCGTGTCACGCCTGAAAATTTCTAAAACTTGCACTTTCTGCACAGATTTGAAGCATTTTATCAGTAATTTTTATGGATTTTGTTTCATGTTTTTCTACTTATAATTTATTTATGTTTGTGAGCGCTGTATTAATGATTTTGTTCAATTGTTTAGTACTTAGTGAATGTAGCTGTTATACACATTTTTTTTACTTCATTTACTCACCATCAGAGTTAGTTTATATATACTGTATATAGAATATATTTTTTTTCCACTAATCTATGTATTGACCTTTATTGTAAACTCACAAGTTACAATGTTCAAATACTTTAATTGCATTTCGGATAAAGTGGGGAAGGGGTAATGCCCCTGGATGTTTTTATTACAGTCTTGTGTTTCATTTGGGGAAACACAGACTACAAAATATTTAAGAAAGGGTTTTGAACCTCTGATAATGTTAATGATTTCTGTCCCTTCCTGGCCCACTGACAACTATTCCCACAATTTCATTTATTGGTGTCATGGGGACAGGAAAAGTATGGTCACAGACAGGAATTAAAAACAATAGAAACTTTAACTATTTCTTCTGTCTAAACTTAATCAAATTAACTTTTAGTGTAGGTTCACACTTGTGCAACCTGTATTCTGCAGGTAGACAGCCCATGCATTTTAATGAGCTGAACTACCTGCAAAAACAGGAAAAGCAGTCTTTTTTTTCAAATCATGCCACACCAAGTCACGTGGAGGCATTTGACACGTGCAAAAACAGTCCACATTTTGGTGCAGTGAGTTCTGTCTGTGGGTTGGGAAGGTGCGCAATTTTGTGTTTTCCCAACCTGCACAAGTGTGAAGCTAGCCTTAGCATCCTTATAACTATAAAATCTATCCAAAAATAAAAACGGAGTCTGGGTGGCAGCCAGAAAGGAAGCGTTTCTTCCAGGAGGGTAGGTGGTCTCTGGTGCAGCCTCTCTGGGGGAAACCAAACCTGGCTCACTTTAATTCAATTCCCGACCCTCAGATTTGGGCCAGGTTTGGTATGAAAACGCTAAGTGACATAACATCGGGCGTAATATTATTGACATATGCAGAGCTTTGCTGGGCCTTTCCCCTACCGAGATGGATCTTTTCCAGATACCTCCAACTCTGACATGCTGTAGGGTTCAGTTCCCCACCAGGCCCCTACTTCACTTAGACCCTGTTGAAATGGTTATTTCACAAGAGGAAAGCTGCTCTCTGTCCTGTATGGGACTTTACTTAGGACTGACTCACCCAAAATTGACAAACTCTGGGACAACTGATATACCTTCCCTGGATAGGGAGGACTGGGAAGATTCTCTGAAACAGTGCCCCAAGTTGGTCTCTTTTAGGGATAAATTAATACAAATAAAATTGATCCATAGAGTATATCATACGCCACGCAGGCTCCACAAAATTTACCCAGACAGGAATCCCCACGATGTCTAATACATATGGGTACCCTCCTTCACATGCTTTGGGACTGGCCTAAGATACAGATCTTTTGGACGAAGGTGTTTGAACTTCCTAATGTCAAATTAGAAATGTCACTCCCTCTGTTGCCAGAGCTGGCCCTGCTGGGGATTCAGGATGACGATCAACGATCTCACCACAACAAACTGCTCATTTCATACTTACAAGGTAATTATTTGTAAACGGCTTTCCTCTGAACCGCCCACTGTTTCCTTCTGGCTGGCCATGGTCGACGCAGCACTGCCACTTTACAAATTGACATACATTAGCAGAGGATGCCCTTGGAAATTTGGATAAAGTGTGGCAGCTGTGGACATCAACCTAAGAAGAAAAGTCTGCTGTATGGCCCTGAACCATGCCTTCACCCTATCCTCCCTCATCATTGAAATCAATGGGCAGCAGCACTTTTAACCCCCTTTTCAGCTGCCAGCAGGGGTTTAAAGCACCCCCCTAGCAGCCAAAATGCGCCACCAAAAATAGCAGTGATTTACCGCCCATGTGCTGTGGGGTGTGAAAGGGCTCCAAGGCCTCAAAAGGGTCTTCTTAAGAACCAGGCAAATAACCAAACAGTTGCTGAGAAAGGAGCCTTCTGCCCCCTTGACCTTGATGCAAATGATTTGGACCAGTGCACAAACCAAGGTCCATAAAGACATTAAAGTTCATGTATGTGTTTCGATTCCATGGAATGGAACTACCTATGGGAAAGTCTTTCAGGATTTGACCCCAGGTTTATTTGACGGGTCCAACTCCCATACCAATCTCCGAGAGCAAGGGTATTTATGAACAGCTGGCTATCCAAACAATTTCTCTCTAGAGAGGGGGACCTCGACAGGGCTGCCCACTTTATACACGCTGGCAGTTGAACCGCTGGCCATCATAATTCACACAGATACGAACATCAGAGGTCTAAAGATGGGGAACTTGGGAATATATGCCGATGACATGATCCTATACCTCGCAGACTCAGGTCCATCCCTCGTTACTGCTCTGCACTCCATAAAACATAATCGGTAGCCCTTCAGGTCTAAGGATTAACTGGTCCAACTCCCAAAACTACTGTCCATCCCAGACCCAAATGCATGAGATACTATACATATATCAGATTATGACCCCCTACGGGAATCAAGACATTCCAAACACTAAAAGCCAACTTTACCCTCCCCAATCACCTTTTATTTCCGTATCTCCAACTCTACCATGCTATACAAGCTCAGTTCACTGGCTCCAACCCATCCTTAAATCACTACTTCTATAGTTAAAATGGTCCTAGGTACAGAGCCAGTCAAACTAATCTCCACACCACCGTCCGTCTACCTAGCACTAAAGCTCTAGCCTATGCAGCCAAGACTAGATGGGAGACAGACGTTGGCACAATCGAAGACTGGTATGAAATCTTGGAGGACGTTTTATATTAAAAAAAAAAAAAAAAAAAGTACCACAACTGTGTATTGTACAAAGCACATACACCCCAGAGCTAGCCAGATTCAAGCCCACATAAAATCCAGGATGTCCACTTTGTGATCATACCCCAGGCTCGTTCTATCACCTACTATGGTCCTGCCCAGTTGTCTAAACATACTGGATGCACGTGATATACTTTCTCCATGATCAAATGGGCTCACCTGCCACCGTAGAGCCAAAACTGTGCCTGCTTGGTCTACTGCCAGACTTGGACATTGACAAATCCTTAGGTACCTTTCTACACAAGATGCTATTTTTGGCAAGAAAGGCAACGACCTGCACATGGATGCAAGCCATATCCCCGTACGACACAGAGTTGGAAAAAAGATTAACTACACTCTCCCA